>NC_061512.1:27791086-27805946 GCF_022539505.1 Lolium rigidum
CGGACAAGAAGAAGATGATATCTCTTCTTATCCGAACCTTGACGGTGAAGATGAAGGGCGCCGTCGACAAGATGATGTCGAAGAAACGTCGATAAACGACGATCTTCAATTGGAAGTACCAACCACCTCCGGCGCCGAGGTATATATATACATTGAGCCTGCCGGTGATACAAACTAACCGATTTGAATAAATATGTGTGTACTAACGCGCGCGACTCTCTTTCTTATTTTAGCCCTCGGCCGGATCGTCGAAACAATCGAGTACGTCGTCGTCAAAGCGTGGCGCAACCAAGACGATGAAACCAGGAGAAACATGCACCATCGAGGTTGTCGAGGAAGCAACCGGCAGGCCGCTGGAGCCCAGCAAGAACGCCACCAAGTTTGTCGGCCAATGCGGAGCCATTGTTAGAGACAACGTCTCGATCACCGATCCAGGAGTGGAATGAGCCAAAGAAGGCACGTCTTGGTTTCACTTTTGTCGATAAGAGAACAAAAAAAGATTGCTTCAACAAGCTTATGGAACATTTCGTTCTACCTCCGGAATACCGCAAATACGATGAGGAGGGTAACAAGATTGCGGAAAACAAGGAGAGGTGCAAGCTAGTCAAACGAGTTCGCTCTTTCTAAGATGTCCAACGCATTAGGAAATACAAGCAAAATCTAGCCCATGACTTTGTCAAGCGAGGGCAAGACTCGGATTTCAAAGGACAATATGAGAAACTGCAACATGATTGGCCAGAATTTGTGAAGCAAAAGAAATCGGAGCGATTCCTTGAAATATCGAAAAAAATAAGGATAATGCGGCCAAGAAGGAGTACAATCATATTATGGGGCCGAGGAGGGTATCGCCTTTGGGAGCCTAGGTGGGAGAAGATGGAGAACGAGCCGAGGGCGTGAGGAATCCGTCCGGTACGGAGGGATGGGACCCAAGGGCCAAAAGCTGGTGGTACGGGCATGGGGGATCGCTGAACCCAGAGACAGAGGAGTGTGTTTACCAGGGCAAAATAATTAAACCCACCCAAAAGCTTATTGAGGCAATGAGGGATGCTCAAGAGGGGAGAATCAAGTTCAACAGAGAGAACGACGCCCTGACAAAAGCCCTCGGGAATCCTGAACACGGAGGACGTGTACGAGGCATGGGGCATGATACGTCTCCGACGTATCGATAACTTCTTATGTTCTATGCCATATTATTGATGATACCTACATGTTTTATGCACACTTTATGTCATATTAGTGCATTTTCCGGAACTAACCTATTAACAAGATGCCGAAGTGCCGGTTCTCGTTTTCTAGCTGTTTTTGGTTTCAGAAATCCTAGTAACGAAATATTCTCGGAATTGGACGAAACGAAGACCCGGGGCCCTATTTTTCCACGGAGCTTCCGGAAGACCGAAGAACACACGAAGTGGGGCCACGAGGTGGCCAAGCTATAGGGCGGCGCGGCCCAAGCCCTGGCCGCGCCGACCTATAGCGTGGGCCCCTCGTGGCGCCCCTTGACCTGCCCTTCCGCCTACTTAAAGCCTCCGTCGCGAAACCCCTGATGCGAAAAACCACGATACGGAAAACCTTACTGAGACGCCGTCGCCGCCGATCCCATCTCGGGGGATTCTAGAGATCTCCTCCGGCACCCTGCCGGAGAGGGGATTCATCTCCCGGAGGACTCTACACCGCCATGGTCGCCTCCGGAGTGATGAGTGAGTAGTTCACCCCTGGACTATGGGTCCATAGCAGTAGCTAGATGGTTGTCTTCTCCTCATTGTGCTTCATTGTTGGATCTTGTGAGCTGCCTAACATGATCAAGATCATCTATCTGTAATTCTATATGTTGTGTTTGTCGGGATCCGATGGATAGAGAATACTATGTCATGTTAATTATCAAGTTATTATACATGTGTTGTTTATGATCTTGCATGCTCTCCGTTTCTAGTAGAGGCTCTGGCCAAGTTTTTACTTTTAACTCCAAGAGGGAGTACTTATGCTCGATAGTGGGTTCATGCCTGCATTGACACTCGGGGGAGTGACGAAACCCCTAAGGTTGTGTTGTGCTTGTTGCCACTAGGGATAAAACATTGGCGCTATGTCCGAGGATGTAGTTGTTGATTACATTACGCACCATACTTAATGCAATTGTCCGTTGTTAGCAACTTAATACTGGAGGGGTTCGGACGATAACCCGAAGGTGGACTTTTTAGGCATAGATGCGGTTGGATGGCGGTCTATGTACTTTGTCGTAATGCCCAATTAAATCTCACTATACTTATCATGTCATGTATGTGCATTGTTATGCCCTCTCTATTTGTCAATTGCCCGACCGTAATTTGTTCACCCAACATGCTTTTATCTTATGGGAGAGACACCTCTAGTGAACTGTGGACCCCGGTCCATTCTTTAATACTTGAAATACAAATCTGCTTGCAATACTTGTTTTTTACCGTTTTCTCTGCAAACAATCATCTTCCACACAATACGGTTAATCCTTTGTTACAGCAAGCCGGTGAGATTGACAACCTCACTCGTTTCGTTGGGGCAAAGTACTTTGGTTGTGTTGTGCAGGTTCCACGTTGGCGCCGGAATCTCCGGTGTTGCGCCGCACTACATCCCGCCGCCATCAACCTTCAACGTGCTTCTTGGCTCCTCCTCGGTTCGATAAACCTTGGTTTCTTTACGAGGGAAAACTTGTCTGTTGTGCGCATCATACCTTCCTCTTGGGGTTGCCCAACGAACGTGTGAAATACACGCCATCAAGCTCTTTTTCGGCGCCGTTGCCGGGGAGATCAAGACACGCCGCAAGGGGAGTCTCCACTTCTCAATCTCTTTACTTTGTTTTTGTCTTGCTTTATTTTATTTACTACTTTGTTTGCTGCATTATATCAAAACACAAAAAAATTAGTTGCTAGCTTTACTTTATTTACTTGTCTTGCACTCTATATCAAAAACACAAAAAAATTAGTTACTTGTTTTACTTTACTTAATATCATGCATGTTTTTATTTCACTAGTTAAGCATAATGGAAAACAACAAAAATATGAGAGATCTTTATGAACTTTATCTTGAATTAGGACATGATGTGTTTGAAGAGAGAATTAAAAAACCCATGGAACTTTATATGCATGCTAATGGGAATGTTATTACTATGGATGCTTTGAACACCATTGTTGCTAATGCTATGGAAAATTCTAAGCTTGGGAAGCTGGCTCCGATGAGCAGGATCTTTTTAGTACCCCAAGCATTGAGGAGAAAATTTTCTTTTATGATTACAATATGCCTCCTATATATGATGATAGCCACTTTGTTGAATTTGCTCCCACTACAACTAATAAAATTGATTATGCTTACGTGGAGAGTAATAATTTTATGCATGAGACTCATGATAAGAATGCTTTATGTGATAGTTACATTGTTGAGTTTGCTCATGATGCTACTGAAAATTATTATGAGAGAGGAAAATATGGTTGTAGAAATTTTCATGTTACTAAAACACCTCTCTATGTGCTGAAAATTTTGAAGCTACACTTGTTTTATCTTCCTATGCTTGTTACTTTGCTCTTCATGAACTTGTTTATTATCAAGATTCCTATGCATAGGAAGCATTTTAGACTTAAATGTGTTTTGAATTTGCCTCTTGATGCTCTCTTTTTCTCCAAATACTATTTCTTGCGAGTGCATCATTAAAACTGCTGAGCCCATCTTAATGGCTATAAAGAAAGAACTTCTTGGGAGATAACCCATGTGTTATTTTGCTACAGTACTTTGTTTTATATTTGAGTCTTGGAAGTTGTTTACTACTGTAGCAACCTCTCCTTATCTTAGTTTTATGTTTTGTTGTGCCAAGTAAAGTCTTTGATAGAAAAGTAAGTACTAGATTTGGATTACATGCGCAGGTTCCAGCATTTCTTTGCTTGTCACGAATCTGGGTCTATCTCCCCGTAGGTAGCTCGGAAAATTACGCCAATTTACGAGCATGATCCTCGGATATGTACGCAACTTTCATTCAATTTGAGAATTTTCGTTTGAGCAAGTCTGGTGGCCTAATAAAATCCATCTTTACGGACTGTTCTGTTTTGACGGATTCTGTCTTTTATTTCGCATTGCCTCTTTTGCTATGTTGGATGAATTTCTTTGATCCACTAATGTCTAGTAGCTTTATGCAATGTCCAGAAGTGTTAAGAATGATTGTGTCACCTCTGAACATGTGAATTTTTATTATGCACTAACCCTCTAATGAGTTGTTTCGAGTTTGGTGTGGAGGAAGTTTTCAAGGATCAAGAGAGGAGTATGATGCAATATGATCAAGGAGAGTGAAAGCTCTAAGCTTGGGGATGCCCCGGTGGTTCACCCCCGCATATATTAAGAAGACTCAAGCGTCTAAGCTTGGGGATTCCCAAGGCATCCCCTTCTTCATCGACAACATTATCAGGTTCCTCCCCTGAAACTATATTTTTATTCGGCCACATCTTATGTACTTTGCTTGGAGCGTCGGTTTGTTTTTGTTTTTTGTTTTGTTTGAATAAAATGGATCCTAGCATTCACTTTATGGGAGAGAGACACGCTCCGATGTTGCATATGGACAAATATGTCCTTAGGCTCTACTCATAGTATTCATGGCGAAGTTCTTCTTCGTTAAATTGTTATATGGTTGGAATTGGAAAATGATACATGTAGTAACTCTAAAATGTCTTGGATAATTTGATACTTGGCAATTGTTGTGCTCATGTTTAAGCTCTTGCATCATATACTTTGCACCCATTAATGAAGAAATACTTAGAGCTTGCTAATTTGGTTTGCATATTTGGTTTCTCTAGAGTCTAGATAACATCTAGTATTGAGTTTTGAACAACAAGGAAGACGGTATGGAGTCTTATAATGTTCACCATATGTCTTTTATGTGAGTTTTGCTGTACCGTTCATCCTTGTGTTTGTTTCAAATAACCTTGCTAGCCTAAACCTTGTATCGAGAGGGAATACTTCTCATGCATCCAAAATCCTTGAGCCAACCACTATGCCATTTGTGTCCACCATACCTACCTACTACATGGTATTTATCCGCCATTCCAAAGTAAATTGCTTGAGTGCTACCTTTAAAATTCCATCATTCACCTTTGCAATATATAGCTCATGGGACAAATAGCTTAAAAACTATTGTGGTATTGAATATGTACTTATGCACTTTATCTCTTATTAAGTTGCTTGTTGAGCGATAACCATGTTTCGGGGACGCCATCAACTATTCTTTGTTGGATATCATGTGAGTTGCTATGCATGTCCGTCTTGTCCGAAGCAAGAGAGATCTACCACCTTCATGGTTGGAGCATGCATATTGTTAGAGAAGAACTTTGGGCCGCTAACTAAAGCCATGATTCATGGTGGAAGTTTCAGTTTGGACATATATCCTCAATCTCATATGAGAATAATAATTGTTGCCACATGCTTATGCATTAAAGAGGATTCCATTATCTGTTGTCCATGTTGTCCCGGTATGGATGTCTAAGTTGAGAATAATCAAAAGCGAGAAATCCAAAATGCGAGCTTTCTCCTTAGACCTTTGTACAGGCGGCATGGAGGTACCCCATTGTGACACTTGGTCAAAACATGTGCATTGCAAAGATCCGGTAGTCCAAGTTAATTAGGACAAGGTGCGGGCACTATTAGTATACTATGCATGAGACTTGCAACTTGTAAGATATAACTTTCATAACTCATATGCTTTATTACTACCGTTGACAAAATTGTTTCATGTTTTCAAAATAAAAGCTCTAGCACAAATATAGCAATCGATGCTTTCCTCTTTGAAGGACCATTCTCTTTACTTTTATGTTGAGTCAGTTCACCTATTTCTCTCCACCTCAAGAAGCAAACACTTGTGTGAACCGTGCATTGATTCCTACATATTTGCATATTGTACTTGTTATATTACTCTATGTTGACTATTATCCATGAGATATACATGTTACAAGTTGAAAGCAACCGCTGAAACTTAATCTTCCTTTGTGTTGCTTCAATGCCTTTACTTTGATTTATTGCTTTATGAGTTAACTCTTATGCAAGACTTATTAATACTTGTCTTGAAGTACTATTCATGAAAAGTCTTTGCTATATGATTCACCTGTTTACTCATGTCATCACCATTGTTATGATCGCTGCATCCACTACATATGTTTACAAATAGTATGATCAAGGTTATGATGGCATATCACTTCGGAAATTATCTTTGTTATCGTTTTACCTGCTCGGGACGAGCAGAACTAACCTTGGGGATGCTTGAAACGTCTCCGACGTATCGATAATTTCTTATGTTCTATGCCATATTATTGATGATACCTACATGTTTTATGCACACTTTATGTCATATTCGTGCATTTTCTGGAACTAACCTATTAACAAGATGCCGAAGTGCCAGTTCCTGTTTTACTGCTGTTTTTGGTTTCAGAAATCCTAGTAACGAAATATTCTCGGAATTGGACGAAACGAAGACCCGGGGCCCTATTTTTCCACGGAGCTTCCGGAAGACCGAAGAACACACGAAGTGGGGCCACGAGGTGGCCAAGCTATAGGGCGGCGCGGCCCAAGCCCCGGCCGCGCCGACCTATAGCGTGGGCCCCTCGTGACGCCCCTTGACCTGCCCTTCCGCCTACTTAAAGCCTCCGTCGCGAAACCCCGATGCGAAAAACCACGATACGGAAAACCTTGCGAGACGCCGTCGCCGCCGATCCCATCTCGGGGATTCGGAGATCTCCTCCGGCACCCTGCCGGAGAGGGGATTCATCTCCCGGAGGACTCTACACCGCCATGGTCGCCTCCGGAGTGATGAGTGAGTAGTTCACCCCTGGACTATGGGTCCATAGCAGTAGCTAGATGGTTGTCTTCTCCTCATTGTGCTTCATTGTTGGATCTTGTGAGCTGCCTAACATGATCAAGATCATCTATCCGTAATTCTATATGTTGTGTTTGTCGGGATCCGATGGATAGAGAATACTATGTCATGTTAATTATCAAGTTATTATACATGTGTTGTTTATGATCTTGCATGCTCTCCGTTTCTAGTAGAGGCTCTGGCCAAGTTTTTACTTTTAACTCCAAGAGGGAGTACTTATGCTCGATAGTGGGTTCATGCCCGCATTGACACCTGGGGAGTGACAGAAACCCCTAAGGTTGTGTTGTCTTGTTGCCACTAGGGATAAAACATTGGCGCTATGTCCGAGGATGTAGTTGTTGATTACATTACGCACCATACTTAATGCAATTGTCTGTTGTTAGCAACTTAATATCTGGAGGGGGTTCGGACGATAACTCGAAGGTGGACTTTTTAGGCATAGATGCGATTGGATGGCGGTCTATGTACTTTGTCGTAATGCCCAATTAAATCTCACTATACTTATCATGTCATGTATGTGCATTGTTATGCCCTCTCTATTTGTCAATTGCCCGACTGTAATTTGTTCACCCAACATGCTTTTATCTTATGGGAGAGACACCTCTAGTGAGCTGTGGACCCCGGTCCATTCTTTAATACTGAAATACAAATCTGCTGCAATACTTGTTTTTACTCGTTTTCTCTGCAAACAATCATCTTCCACACAATACGGTTAATCCTTTGTTACGGCAAGCCGGTGAGATTGACAACCTCAGCTGTTTCGTTGGGGCAAAGTACTTTGGTTGTGTTGTGCAGGTTCCACGTTGGCGCCGGAATCTCCGGTGTTGCGCCGCACTACATCCCGCCGCCATCAACCTTCAACGTGCTTCTTGGCTCCTCCTGGTTCGATAAACCTTGGTTTCTTTCTGAGGGAAAACTTGCTGCTGTGCGCATCATACCTTCCTCTTGGGGTTGCCCAACGAACGTGTGAAATACACGCCATCGGGGCACATTCCGTGGAAAGTAGGGTTCCCCCAGAACGATGACCCGTACGGTTACAGAAGCCGTAAGAGAAAGATGGATCGGGAAGCAGATGTTGTGGCGCGGTTGGCATCGGAAATGGATGTCATGAAGAAAACCGTGAGTGTACTAGTAGCCGAAAGAGATGCAGCTCGGGCGCAGCATGAAGATCATCCATTGGATCTCGGAAGCCAGCGGCGGAGAAGCGAGCGTGGCTTCCACGGAGGACCCACCGGCTGGTGCACCGACGATCGAAATTACCGCACCGGAGCCTGCGGTGGTCGCAATTACTGCACCGGAGCCTCCTCGCTACCCCGTGGATGATATAAAGGAGATGAAAGCATGTCATCTGTATTATCCTATCGGGAACATGTCCATGAAGGTAGCCATCGGCAGTGCTTTACCACCTAGAGCACTCCACCACAACAACCCCATTCAAGATGGCTATGCTCGTGTCACGGTGGAGGACATAGTCCAAGGGTTTGAGGACCTGGACATTGACATTGCTACACCTGAAGGGGCAACAAGACTTGGAGATGTCAAGCGCCAGTTCATTCTATGGCAGAAGAAGTTTATCAAGTTTCCAGGCGAGGCGCCAACAAGTCCACCCCCCTACGGTGGTGGTGGTGGCGTGATGACCCACAAGTATAGGGGATCGCAACAGTCTTCGAGGGAAGTATTACCCAATTTATTGATTCGACACAAGGGGAGACAAAGAATACTTGAAAGCCTTAACAGCGGAGTTGTCAATTCAGCTGCACTCTGGAAACGAGACTTGCTCGCAAGAGTTTATCGGTAGTAACAGTTTTATAGCAGCATCGGTAGTGAAATAACGGTAGCAGAGTAACAAAGACAGCGAGTAGTGATTTTAGTAAACAGCGGGATTAAAATACTCGTAGGCACGGGGACGGATGACGGGCGTTGCATGGATGAGAGAAACTCATGTAACAATCATAGCAGGGCATTTGCAGATAATAATAAAACGGTGTCCAAGTACTAATCAATCAATAGGCATGTGTTCCAATTATAGTCGTACGTGCTCGCAATGAGAAACTTGCACAACATCTTTTGTCCTACCAGCTCGGTGGCAGCCGGGCCTCAAGGGAAACTACTTGGATATTAAGGTACTCCTTTTAATAGAGTACCGGAGCAAAGCATTAACACTCCGTGAACACATGTGATCCTCACATCGCTACCATTCCCTCCGGTTGTCCCGATTTCTGTCACTTCGGGGCCATTGGTTCCGGACAGCGACATGTGTATACAACTTGCAGGTAAGATCATAAACAACGAATATCTTCACGAATCAATAACATGTTCAGATCTGAGATCATGGCACTCGGGCCCTAGTGACAAGCATTAAGCATAACAAGTTGCAACAATATCATAAAAGTACCATCTACGGACACTAGGCACTATGCCCTAACAATCTTATGCTATTACATGACCAATCTCATCCAATCCCTACCATCCCCTTCGGCCTACAGCGGGGGAATTACTCACACATGGATGGGGGAAACATTGCTGGTTGATGGAGAGGCGTTGGCGGTGATGGCGGTGATGATCTCCTCCAATTCCCCGTCCCGGCGGAGTGCCGGAACGGAGACTTCTGGCTCCCGCGACGGAGTTTCGCGATGTGGCGGCGTTCTGGAGGGTTTCTGGCGACTTCGACTTCTCCCCGTGCGTTTTAGGTCGAGGCGAATAAGTAGTCCGAAGGAGAGCGTCGGAGGCCGACCGAGGGGGCCACACCACAGGGCCGCGCGGGCCCCCCCTGGGCCGCGCCGCCCTATGGTGTGGGGCCCTCGGGCCTCCACCTTACTTGTCCTTCTGGCTCCGTCAGTATTCTGGGAAAATAGGCCCTTTCGTCAAAATCCCGAGGTTTTTCCCGAAAGTTGGATTTCTGCACAAAAACGAGACACCAGAACAGTTCTGCTGAAAACAGCGTTAGTCCGTGTTAGTTGCATCCAAAATACACAAATCAGAGGCAAAACAATAGCAAAAGTGTTCGGGAAAGTAGATACGGTTTGGACGTATCAACTCCCCCCAAGCTTAGCTTATTGCTTGTCCTCAAGCAATTCAGTTAACAACTGAGCGATAAAAGAACTTTGACGAACACATTGGCTCATATGATGTATATATTCTCATGATATGGCTAGTACTTGAGCAGATTCATAATAAGGTACATGCAAATAAGATCATCTAACAGCTATGTCAATCATGAAGAGGTACCAACAATTAATAATAAGCATCATGAATCATGTATATAAGCAGGATTGCAATGTTCATAAGAGAGTATGATAAAGTGGTATCTCGCTTGCCTGTATTTGATTGGCAAAACATAAATGCCCGGGCACCTCTGGAGTTCATAGAAAGACTAGAAGTAGCGATTGTCAAAGATAAAAGCATCAAAGTTATACCTCAATCAATCATATTTTGAGACAAGCATATTACACTAAGAATGACAGTTGTGCTCTCAAGAAAGTGCTCAAAGAAAGGATGGAGACACAACATAAAAGTAAAAGATTGACCCTTCGCAGAGGGAAGCAGGGGATTAACACGCGCTAGAGCTTTTCATTTGTAAAGCGAGAGTAAAATTATTTTGAGAGGTGTTTGTTGTTGTCAACGAATGGTAATGGGTACACCAACTACCTCGCCAACCGGACTCCCAAGAGCGGCTCCCATGAATTATTTGCATTTTTATGTGGCACTCCTTCCCACCTTTCTTACACAAACCATGGCTAACCGAATCCTCGGTGCACGCCAACAATCACATACCATGAAGGAGTGCCTTTTTAGTTTAGTTTTATTATGATGATGACACTCCCCCCAACCTTTGCTTACACAAGCCATGGCTAACCGAATCCTTCGGGTGCCGTCCAACAATCACAAACCATGGAGGAGTGTCTATTTAGTTTAATTAATTCGGGACTGGGAATCCCATTGCCAGCTCTTTTTGCAAAATTATTGGATAAGCGGATGTGCCACTATTCCATATGAGAGTCCGTCAAAAGTAAATGACAAGGTTGAAAGCTAAACACCACATACTTCCTCATGAGCTATGAAACATTAACACAAATTAAGAGGCATTTTGAAGATTTTAAAGGTAGCGCATGAGAATTTACTTGGAATGGTTTGAAATGTCATGCATAGGTATTTATGGTGGACACTCTGGGATAACTTGGTTTTCATGTGTTTGGAGGCACGAGCAGCGTTCCCGCTCAGTACAAGTGAAGGCTAGCAAAAGACTAGGGAGCGACAAATCAAGAGAGCAATGAATCGTCATAATCATGCTTGCGGCAAAATAAATTAACCGAGGCATAAAAGTGATACAAGAACTCGAAGCAATGTAAATCATTGAGGCTTAATTGACTTTTGTTCAGTCATATGCATGCGTGAGCATGTGCCAAGTCGATATAAATGAATTATTCAGAGGAGGATACCACAATGCCATACTTACTTATGAATAAAACAATGCAAGCAAACATCCATGACATGCTACTCATATTAATAAATTGGAGCTAAACATGAGAGATCATGAACTACTAGACTTTCTTAAATAACATATACCTCACATGAACCAACTAAGCATGCTCACATGGATGAGTATATGTACAAAAATGAAAACAAATAGAGTTCATACCAGCCTCTCACCACAATCAGATTATCGTAGATCGTCATTATTGCCTTTTCACTTGTGTAGCTTGGATAATATAAAATGAAAACCACGCTCCAGCCACCAAAGACCATTGAACTCATAATGAACTTTACAAACCAAAGAAGAACAGCAAATATTTTTGGTGTTTTCGAATTTGAGAACAAGAACAAAAGGAAACAAGCAAACAAAGCAAAATCTTTTTGGGTTTTCTTATAGCAAACTAGCAATAGCAAATAAAGCGAAACAAATGCAAGAAACCAAGATAAACAAATGGTGAAGAGAAACAACAGAAATATTTTTGGTCTTTTTGTATTTTGGGAAAGAAACAAAGTGGAAACAAGAAATAGCAAACTAAAAGAAACACAGAAAAGCGAGATGGCAGAAATCTGCCAAAACCTGACAGCAGTACAGAAATCGATTTTTACAAAAATCTTACGTTGCTCAGTTCAAAAAGTGTTCAACTAATGAAAGTTAGATAACAACCTGGGGAACATGCACAAAAATTGGCTTCGCAAAATAACGTTCTGGCTGTGCGCACGAATTTTTACGGTAACAGCCCAGAATCTGTTTTCAGGCAGCACTTCCCCAAATATCATCTTCCTCTCATTAGAAAACCACTCAAAGAGACTAAACAAGTATATACAAGTATCTAGCAACCATGATATGCAAAGAATGAGTGATGCCGGTATACCTCCCCCCAAGCTTAGGCTTTTGGCCTAAGTGGAGTTCAACCCCATCGAGGGCCTGGGTTCCACGCCGGTGGATCATACGTGGAGTAGTCATAATAAGGTACCGATGCAGACGAAAAGCGTGGGGGTTCCTCATACCCAGCTTGTGGATGCGAAGAGCTTGCTGCATCGGATGACGAGTCGAGGTGTTCCTCGACCTCATCCGTGTTGTCTCGTGCACGATGGCTTCCTCCTTCTATGTATGCATTAACTGCACTTTCCGTGACTGACCAATCCTCCCTGGTAAATCTGGAACTGGATCAGCATAGTCCAATGGACTATGGACTTATTTTTGTTGGACACAATTGGATTGGATTACATTGGACGTGGATATTAGTGGACATTTGGTCCAGCACTATTGGATGGACCGTGGACCTAAAGAGTGGGCGATCCAAAATCCACTAGACACACGATGCACAATGCATCTGCCGTGGTCGTTTTATCTCCTATCTGCAGTGGGACTCCATTATCCTGTCGACGAGAACGGACACCAGACCGGAGCGCCGGCGAGTGCGAGTCCATTGCCGTCCACCTCTTTGACGAAGCGCCGATCCTCGGCCTTGATCGCCTGCACCGCATCCGAAGGCTGGGGCGCCTGCAGCCTCCGCCGCCTAGTTGGCGACGCCGCCGTCCTCGCCGACCGGCTCCACGGCCACCACCTCGGCGCCGCCGAACGCGACGTCGCCGGCAAAGGAGAAGCTGAACTCAACACGCTCCTCCTCCGCTTCGTCCGACACCGCGCCCTCGTCGCCGGCGCTCCTGTACGCCTTCAATTCCACATCCCGCGCCAGCGTAGAAAGCCCAGGCGCGCCTCCGTCGCCAATATAGCCGGCATCCGCCGGTCACCTCCGCGAGCGGGCGGCCACAGCTCCTGTAGACGGCGAGCTCTCCTGGTATGAGGCAGGACAGGGATCGGGACAGGGGAGGGGATTGGGAGTTTTATTTTTATTTTTAGGATGGGGATCGGGAGGTTGAGGAAGGCAGAACAGAGAGCCCAGGTGCGCTCGCGAGGGACAAATCTTGATGATTAGTAAGCTCCATTTGGACCTTGGATATCCATTATTATAGCTGGTTGGACTTGGACGGACGTGGATATGTGTCACTGTAGCGTGGATTGGAGATGGACCGGACCATGCAAGACTGGACATTCACTGGACATCTACGTTTTGGATTCGGACGCTGATCCAGTTCCAGATATACTCCCTGGAACCAAAGTTAAACAGAGAAGGTGCAGGCAATCCTACTAATTTTTCAACTTTCTTAGTCCTTGTCCAAGATTTCTTGTAAAATGTTATTCTATAAGACAGGTTCCCTAAATTAGACGAATTAGAAAGAAATTCATGCTTAATCATGGAAGCTATGTCAAGTTTCTCCATGGGGAGCGGAATATCAAGATGGTGAGGTCTCACATTATGCATAGCTAATAAACGAGAGGCGATGAGACCCCCACAAATTCCTCCCTTCTCACGGTTAGTGGCAAGTCTGTTGGCTATCAAAGCTCCCAAGTTATAAGTTCTATTACCTTGTAATGCAGCAGCTAGAAAGGCTAGATCCGGGATAGTTATTTTACCTCCATTCTTTCTCGCTAGAACGCACTTGGTAATGAAATAGGCGAAGTAACGAATAGCTGGGAAATGAATACTACTGATTTTACCATCATCTTCTGAGAAACTCCTTCCATGACAAATCATCTTGAAGAGGTCCAAGAGCTCTTGCGGCGATCCCTTTATCTTCTCGCATGATCCCCATTGCGGCACTTTGATTGCTGCACAAAAATCACTGAATGGCAAGTTGACAGTTTTATTATAAATTTTGTACTCGAACCATGGGGTTAGATCGTGACCAATTGAATTTAAAATCTTGCACTACCGACATAGTCAGCTTCACATATTGGCATGGTTCCCCATCAACAAAATCATCCAATCCTGCACGAGAGATTAAATTTTGGACGTCCTGCAAAATCCCTGCACTTCTCATGAAATCCGCACACGGATAGTAAGTGGGATATACTCCTTCTTCCCGGTGAACTCTCATGACCTGTGGCACCTCCAACTCATGTTGGTTGAGTTGGTGCCTACCTCCTTCCATTTTCTGAAAATTTCAACAAACAATATAAAACTTGATTTGGTGACATATAATTGAGGGAAACTACCATAGGAACTTGCTAGAGTACTAATCATGCATCAAAACTAATTTCTAACACTTAGAACAAGCATGCAAGCTCACTAAACATGTTACCTACAGCAGCAAAATATTCAAGATATACTCAACCAAACAAAATTCTATTTGGATAATCGAAGGAGTCACATACCGGAGAGCAAATGTGCCAAATTTCAAACAGAAATCTGGGCTGAGCAAAGAGATCGAAAAATCCTGAGCTCTTGAGCAAAAACGCGAGTGAGAGAAAGTTGGTTCGAGTTTTTTCGGGAGAGAAGATGCTGGAAGAAAGAGATGAGATAGCGGGGCAAGGAGGGGCCCACACCACATGGTGGCGCGCCCTCCTCCTTGGCCGCGCTGATGATCCACAAGTATAGGGGGTGTATCGTAGTATCTTCGATAAGTAAGAATGTCGATCCCAACGAGGAGCAGAAGGTGTTGACAAGC
>NC_061512.1:27806046-27861721 GCF_022539505.1 Lolium rigidum
CTATCCCGGATTCAATGGAGGCATGAACCCACTATCGAGCATAAATACTCCCTCTTGGAGTTACAAGTATCAACTTGGCCAGAGCCTCTACTAGCAACGGAGAGCATGCAAGAACATAAACAACATATATGATAGATTGATAATCAACTTGACATAGTATTCAATATTCATCGGGTCCCAACAAACACAACATTAGCATTACAAATAGATGATCTTGATCATGATAGGCAGCTCACAAGATCTAACATGATAGCACAATGAGGAGAAGACAACCATCTAGCTACTGCTATGGACCCATAGTCCATGGGTGAACTACTCACACATCGATCCGGAGGCGATCATGGCGATGAAGAGCCCTCCGGGAGATGATTCCCCTCTCCGACAGGGTGCCGGAGGCGATCTCCTGAATCCCCCGAGATGGGATTGGCGGCGGCTGCGTCTCTGGAAGGTTTTCCGTATCATGGCTCTCGGTACAGAGGGTTTCGCGACGAAGGCTTTAAGTAGGCGGAAGGGCGGAGTCGGAGGAGTCACGGGGGCCCCACACGCTAGGGCCGCCCCCCCCCCCCTAGGCCGCGCCGCCCTAGTGTGGCGGCGCCCCGTGGCCCCACTTCGTTTCTCCCTCGGTCTTCTGGAAGCTTCGTGGAAAATAAGACCCTGGGCGTTGATTTCGTCCAATTCCGAGAATATTTCCTTTGTAGGATTTTTGAAACCAAAAACAGCAGAAAACAACAACTGGCTCTTCGGCATCTCGTCAATAGGTTAGTGCCTGGAAAATGCATAATAATGACATATAATGTGTATAAAACATGTGAGTATCATCATAAAAGTAGCATGGAACATAAGAAATTATGGATACGTTTGAGACGTATCAAGCATCCCCAAGCTTAGTTCCTACTCGCCCTCGAGTAGGTAAATGATAACAAGGATAATTTCTGAAGTGACATGCTATCATAATCTTGATCAATACTATTGTAAAGCATATGAGATGAATGCAGCGATTCGAAGCAATGATGAAGACAATGAGTAAACAACTAAATCATATAGCAAAGACTTTTCATGAATAATACTTTCAAGACAAGCATCAATAAGACTTGCATAAGAGTTACTCATAAAGCAATAAATTCTTAGTAGAAAGCTTTGAAACAACACAAATCAAGATATAAGTTTCAGCGGTTGCTTTCAACTTCAACATATATATCTCATGGATAATTGTCAACACAAAATAATATAACAAGTGCAATAGGTAAACATGTAAGAATCAATGCACATAGTTGACACAAGTGTTTGCTTCTAAGATAGAAAGAAGTAGGTAAACTGACTCAACATAAAGTAAAAGATAGGCCCTTCGCGAGAGGAAGCATGGATTACTATTTTTGTGCTAGAGCTTTTCATTTTGAAAACATAGAAACAATTTTGTCAACGGTAGTAATAAATCATATGTGTTATGTATAAGACATCCTATAAGTTGCAAGCCTCATGCATAGTATACTAATAGTGCTCGCACCTTGTCCTAATTAGCTTGGATTAACACGGATTATCATTGCATAGCATATGTTTCAACCAAGTGTCACAAAGGGGTACCTCTATGCCACATGTACGAGAGGTCTAAGGAGAAAGTTCGCATTGGATTTCTCGCTTTTGATTATTCTCAACTTAGACATCCATACCGGGACAACATAGACAACAGATAATGGACTCCTCTTTAATGCATAAGCATTTAACAACAGATAAAATTCTCATAAGAGATTGAGGATTTGTGCCCAAACTGAAACTTCCACCATGATTCATGGCTTTAGTTAGCGGCCCAATGTTCTTCTCTAACAATATGCATACTCAAACCATTTGATCATGAAAATCACCCTTACTTCAGACAAGACGAACATGCATAGCAACTCACATGATATTCAACAAAGGTAAAAGTTGATGGCGTTCCCAGAAACATGGTTACCGCTCAACAAGCAACTTATTAAGAAATAAGACACATAGCAACATATTCTTCACCACAATAGTTTTTAAGGCTATTTTCCCATGAGCTATGTATTGTAAAGGCAAAGAATAGAAGTTTAAAGGTAGCACTCAAGTAATGTACTTTGGAATGGCAGAGAAATACCATGTGGTAGGTAGGTATGGTGGACACAAATGGCATAGTTTTTGGCTCAAGGATTTGGATGCATGAGAAGAATCCCTCTCAATACAAGGCTAGGCTAGCAAGGTTGTTTGAAGCAAACTCAAGTATAAAATGGTGCAGAAAGACTCACATATGAACATATTGTAAGCATTATAAGACTTTACATCGTCTCCTTGTTGTTCAAACACCTTAACCAGAAAATATCTAGACTCTAGAGACCAATCATGCAAACCAAATTTTAACAAGCTCTATGTAGTTCTTCATTAATAGGTGCCAGATACATGATGCAAGAGCTTAAACATGATCTATATGAGCACAAAAATTACCAAGTATCAAATTATTCAAGACATTATACCAATTACCACATGCAGCATTTTCCGTTTCCAACCATATATCAATGAACGAAGTAGTTCAACATTCGCAATGAACATTAAGAATAAAGCTAAGAACACATGTGTTCATATGCAACAACGGAGCGTGTCTCTCTCCCACACAAAGAATGCTAGGATCCGATTTTATTCAAACAAAACAAAAATAAAAACAAACAGACGCTCCAAGTAAAGCACATAAGATGTGACTGAATAAAAATATAGTTTCACTAGAGGTGAACTGATAAGTTGTCGATGAAGAAGGGGATGCCTTGGGCATCCCCAAGCTTAGACGCTTGGGTCTTCTTGAAATATGCAGGGATGAACCACGGGGGCATCCCCAAGCTTAGACTTTTCACTCTTCTTGATCATAGTATATCATCCTCCTCTCTTGACCCTTGAAAACTTTCTCCACACCAAACTCGAAACAAACTCATTAGAGGGTTAGTGCATAATTGAAAATTCATGTATTCAGAGGTGACATAATCATTCTTAACACTTCTGGACCTTGCACAAAGCTACTGAAAGTCAATGGAACAAAGAAATCCATCAAACATAGCAAAACAGGCAATGCGAAATAAAAGGCAGAATCTGTCAAAACAGAACAGTCCGTAAAGACGAATTTGCTGGGGCACTTAACTTGCTCAGATGAAAATGCTAAAATTGAATGAAAGTTGCGTACAGATCTGAGGATCACGCACGTAAATTGGCAGATTTTTCTGAGTTACCTACAGAGAATTCTACTCAAATTCGTGACTGACAAGAAATCTGTTTCACGCGCAGTAATCCAAATCTAGTATTGGCTTTACTATCAAAGACTTTACTTGGCACAACAATGCAATAAAATAAGATAAGGAGAGGTTGCTACAGTAGTAACAACTTCCAAGACTCAAATATAAAACAAAGTGCAGAAGTAAAATAATGGGTTGTCTCCCATAAGCACTTTTCTTTAACGCCTTTCAACTAGGCGCGGAAAGTGTGAATCAAGTATTATCAAGAGATGAAGCATCGACATCATAATTTGTTCTAATAATAGAATTATAAGGCAACTTCATTCTCTTTCTAGGGAAGTGTTCCATACCTTTCTTGAGAGGAAATTGATATTTAATATTACCTTTCTTCATATCAATGGTAGCACCAACAGTTCGAAGAAAAGGTCTTACCAATATAATGGGACAAGATGCATTGCATTCAATATCCAAGACAACAAAATAAACGGGGACAAGGTTATTGTTAACCATAATACGAACATTATCAATCCTCCCCAAAGGTTTCTTTATAGCATTATCAGCAAGATTAACATCCAAATAACAATTTTTCAGTGGTGGCAAGTCAAGCATATCATAGATTTTCTTAGGCATAATAGAAATACTTGCACCAAGATCACATAAAGCATTACAATCAAAATCATTGACCCTCATCTTAATGATGGGCTCCCAACCATCTTCTAACTTCCTAGGAATAGAAGTCTCAAGTTTTAGTTTCTCTTCTCTAGCTTTTATGAGAGCATTTGTGATATGTTTTGTAAAGGCCAAATTTATAGCACTAGCATTAGGACTTTTAGCAAGTTTTTGTAAGAACTTTATAACTTCAGAGATGTGACAATCATCAAAATCTAAACCATTATGATCTACAGCAATGGGATCATTGTCCCCAATATTTTGAAAAATTTCAGCAGCTTTATCACAAACAGTTTCAACACTTTTAGCGAGTTCGAGCGGTTTTGCACGCTTTGCACTAGGAGTAGAAACATTGCCAACACCAATTATTTTACCATTGATAGTAGGAGGTTTAGCAACATGTGAATCATTATCATTACTAGTGGTGGTAATAGTCCAAACTTTAGCTACATTATTCTTTTTAGCAAGTTTTTCGTTTTCTTCTCTTTCCCACCTAGCATGCAATTCAGCCATCAATCTAATATTCTCATTAATTCGAACTTGGATGGCGTTTGCTGTAGTAACAATCTTATTATCATTATCCTTATTAGGCATAACTTTCAATTTTAAAAGATCAACATCAGAGGCAAGTCTATCAACCTTAGAAGCAAGAATATCAATTTTATCAAGCTTTTCTTCAACAGATTTGTTAAAAGCAGTTTGTGTACTAATAAATTCTTTAAGCATGGCTTCAAGACCAGAGGGTACATTCCTATTATTTTTGTAAGAATTCCCATAAGAATTACCATAACCATTACTATTAGCAGAAGGATATGGCCTATAATTGTTACCAGAATTATTCCTATAAGCATTGTTGTTGAAATTATTACTTTTAATGAAATTCACATCAACATGTTCTTCTTGGGCAACCAATGAAGCTAAAGGAACATTATTAGGATCAACATTAGATCTACCATTCACAAGCATAGACATAATAGCATCAATCTTATCATTCAAGGAAGAGGTTTCTTCAACAAAATTTACCTTCTTACCTTGTGGAGCCCTTTCAGTGTGCCATTCAGAGTAATTTATCATCATATCATCAAGAAGCTTTGTCGCCGCCCCCAAAGTGATGGACATAAAGGTTCCTCCAGCAGCTGAATCTAATAGGTTCCGCGAAGAAAAATTCAATCTCGCATAGAAGGTTTGGATGATCATCCAAGTAGTTAGTCCATGGGTTGGGCAATTCTTTACCAAAGATTTCATTCTTTCCCATGCTTGAGCAACATGTTCATTATCCAATTGCTTAAAATTCATTATGCTACTTCTCAAAGATATAATTTTAGCGGGAGGATAATATCTACCAATGAAAGCATCTTTACATTTAGTCCATGAATCAATACTATTCTTAGGCAAAGATAGCAACCAATCTTTAGCTCTTCCTCTTAAAGAGAAAGGAAACAATTTCAATTTTATAATATCACCATCTACATCCATATACTTTTGCATTTCACAAAGTTCAACAAATTATTAAGATGGGCAGCAGCATCATCAGAACTAATACCAGAAAATTGCTCTATCATAACAAGATTTAGTAATGCAGGTTTAATTTCAAAAAATTCTGCTGCAGTAGCAGGTGGAGCAATAGGTGTGCATAGGAAATCATTATTATTTGTGCTAGTGAAGTCACACAACTTAGTATTCTCAGCAGTTCCCATTTTAGCAGTAGTAAATAAAGCAAACTAAATAAAGTAAATGCAAGTAACTATTTTTTGTGTGTTTTTAATATGGAGAACAAGACAGTAAATAAAGTAAAACTAGCAACTAATTTTTTTTTGTTTTTGATATAAAGAGCAAACAAAGCAGTAAATAAAATAAAGTAAAGCAAGACAAAAACAAAGTAAAGAGATTGGAAGTGGAGACTCCCCTTGCAGCGTGTCTTGATCTCCCCGGCAACGGCGCCAGAAATTTAGCTTGATACGCGTAAAGCACACGCCCGTTGGGAACCCCAAGTGGAAGGTGTGATGCGTGTAGCAGCAAGTTTCCCTCAGTAAGAAACCAAGGTTTATCGAACCGGTAGGAGTCAAGGATCACGTGAAGGTCGTTAGTGACAGATTGTAGTGCAGCGCAACACCAGGGATTCCGGCGCCAACGTGGAACCTGCACAACACAATCAAAGTACTTTGCCCCAACGTAACAGTGTGGTTGTCAATCTCACCGGCTTGCTGTAAACAAAGGATTAACCGTATAGTGTGGAAGATGATGTTTGTTTGCAAAGAACAATAAAGAATAATTGCAGTAGATTGTATTTCAGATGTAAAGAATGGACCGGGGTCCACAGTTCACTAGTGGTGTCTCTCCCATAAGATAAATAGCATGTTGGGTGAACAAATTACAGTTGGGCAATTGACAAATAAAGAAGGCATAACAATGCACATACATATATCATGATGAGTACTATGAGATTTAATCGGGGCATTACGACAAAGTACATAGACCGCTATCCAGCATGCATCTATGCCTAAAAAGTCCACTTTCAGGTTATCATCCGAACCCCTTCCGGTATTAAGTTGTAAACAACAGACAATTGCATTAAGTATGGTGCGTAATGTAATCAACGCAAATATCCTTAGACAAAGCATCGATGTTTTATCCCTAGTGGCAACATCACATCCACAACCTTAGAACTTTCTGTCACTCGTCCCGGATTCAATGGAGGCATGAACCCGCTATCGAGCATAAATACTCCCTCTTGGAGTTACAAGTATCAACTTGGCCGAGCCTCTACTAGCAACGGAGAGCATGCAAGAACATAAACAACATATATGATAGATTGATAATCAACTTGACATAGTATTCAATATTCATCGGATCCCAACAAATACAACATGTAGCATTACAAATAGATGATCTTGATCATGATAGGCAGCTCACAAGATCTAATATGATAGCACAATGAGGAGAAGACAACCATCTAGCTACTGCTATGGACCCATAGTCTAGGGGTGAACTACTCACACATCGATCCGGAGGCGATCATGGCGATGAAGAGCCCTCCGAGGAGATGATTCCCTCTCCGGCGAGGGTGCCGGAGGCGATCTCCTGAATCCCCCGAGATGGGATTGGCGGCGGCTGCGTCTCTGGAAGGTTTTCCGTATCGTGGCTCTCGGTACAGAGAGTTTCGCGACGAAGGCTTTAAGTAGGCGGAAGGACGGAGTCGGAGGAGTCACGGGGGCCCCACACGCTAGGGCCGCGCGGGCGCCCCGTGGCCCCACTTCGTTTCTCCCTCGGTCTTCTGGAAGCTTCGTGGAAAAATAAGACCCTGGGCGTTGATTTCGTCCAATTCCGAGAATATTTCCTTTGTAGGATTTCTGAAACCAAAAACAGCAGAAAACAACAATTGGCTCTTCGGCATCTCGTCAATAGGTTAGTGCCGGAAAATGCATAATAATGACATATAATGTGTATAAAACATGTGAGTATCATCATAAAAGTAGCATGGAACATAAGAAATTATGGATACGTTTGAGACGTATCAATGCCCCCGTGGTTCATCCCTGCATATTTCAAGAAGACTCAAGCATCTAAGCTTGGGGATGCCCAAGGCATCCCTTCTTCATCAACAACTTATCAGGTCACCTCTAGTGAAACTATATTTTTATTCCATCACATCTTATGTTCTTTACTTGGAGCATCTGTTTGTTTTTATTTTTGTTTATGTTCGAATAAAATTGGATCCTAGCATTCCTTGTGTGGGAGAAAGACACGCTCCGCTTTTTCATATTGAACACTGGTGTTCTTAGCTTTACTTCAATGTTCATGGCGAAGTTCAAAGCCGCTTCGTTGATTGCTATTTGGTTGGAAACAGAAAATGCTTCATGTGGTAAATGGTATATTATCCTGAATAATTTGATACTTGGCAATTGTTTTGAGCTCTCAATTAGATAATGTTTAAGCTTTTGCATCATGTAGTTTAAACCTATTAGTGGAGAACTACTGTAGAGCTTGTTGAAATTTGGTTTGCATGATTGGTATCTCTAAAAGTCTAGATATTTTCTGGTAAAAGTGTTTGAGCAACAAGGAAGACAGTGTAGAGTCTTGTAATGCTTGCAATATGTTCTTATGTAAGTTTTGCTGTACCGGTTCATACTTGTGTTTGCTTCAAACAACCTTGCTAGCCAAAGCCTTGTACATAGAGGGAATGCTTCTCGTGCATCCAAAACCTTGAGCCAAAACTCATGCCATTTGTGTCCACCATAACTACCTATTATGTGGTATTTTTCTGCCATTCCAAAGTAAATTGCTTGCGTGCTACCTTTAAAATTTCATTCCTTGTCTTTGCAATACATAGCTCATGGGAAAGTAGCTTAAAAACTATTGTGGTAATGAATATGTCGCTTATGTATCTTAGTTCTTATAAGTTGCTTGTTGAGCGGTAACCATGTTTCTGGGGACGCCATCAACTTTTTACCTTTGTTGAATATCATGTGAGTTGCTATGCATGTTCGTCTTGTCTGAAGTAAGGGAGATTTCTCATGATTAAATGGTTTGAGTATGCATATTGTTAGAGAAGAACATTGGGCCGCCAACCAAAGCCATGTATCATGGTGGAAGTTTCAGCTTGGACATTAATCCTCAGAATCTCTTATGAGAATATTATTTGTTGTTGAATGCTTAAAGCATTAAAAAGAGGACTCCATTATCTGTTTTCTATGTTGTCCCGGTATGGATGTCCTTAAGTTGAGATCTATCAAAACTGAGAAATCAAATGCGATCTATCTCATTGGACCTTTGTACAGGTGGCATAGAGGTACCCCTTTGTGACACTTGGTTGAAACATATGTAATGCAATGATAATCCATGGAAGTCCGAGCTAATTAGGACAAGGTGCGGGCACTATTGGTATTCGATGCATGAGGCTTGCAACTTATAGGAGGTTTTATGCATAACACATATGAATTATTACTACCATTGACAAAATTGTTTCCATGTTTTCAAAATAAAAAGCTCTAGCACATGAGTAATCCATTCTTCCCTCTGCGAAGGGCCTTTCTTTTACTTTATGTTGAGTCAGTTTACCTACTTCTTTCTATCTTAGAAGCAAACACTTGTGTCAATGATGGCGTGTATTTCACACGTTCGTTGGGCAACCCCAAGAGGAAGGTATGATGCGCACAGCAGCAAGTTTTCCCTCAGAAAGAAACCAAGGTTTATCGAACCAGGAGGAGCCAAGAAGCACGTTGAAGGTTGATGGCGGCGGGATGTAGTGCGGCGCAACACCGAGAGATTCCGGCGCCAACGTGGAACCTGCACAACACAACCAAAGTACTTTGCCCCAACGAAACGAGTGAGGTTGTCAATCTCACCGGCTTGCTGTAACAAAGGATTAACCGTATTGTGTGGAAGATGATTGTTTGCGAGAGAAAACGGTAAAAACAAGTATTGCGACAGATTTGTATTTCGGTATTAAAAGAATGGACCGGGGTCCACGGTTCACTAGAGGTGTCTCTCCCATAAGATAAAAGCATGTTGGGTGAACAAATTACGGTCGGGCAATTGACAAATAGAGAGGGCATAACAATGCACATACATGTCATGATAAGTACGGTGAGATTTAATTGGGCATTACGACAAAGTACATAGACCGCCATCCAAGCTGCATCTATGCCTAAAAAGTCCACCTTCGGGTTATCGTCCGAACCCCTTCCGGTATTAAGTTGCAAAGCAACGAGACAATTGCATTAAGTATGGTGCGTAATGTAATCAACAACTACATCCTCGGACATAGCGCCAATGTTTTATCCCTAGTGGCAACGGCACAACACAACCTTAGAACTTTACGTCACTTTGTCCCGGTGTCAATGCGGGCATGAACCCACTATCGAGCATAAATACTCCCTCTTGGAGTTAAGAGCAAAAACTTGGCCAGAGCCTCTACTAATAACGGAGAGCATGCAAGATCATAAACAACACATATGTAATAACTTGATAATTAACATAACATGGTATTCTCTATCCATCGGATCCCGACAAACACAACATAGAGTATTACAGATAGATTATCTTGATCATGTTAGGCAGCTCACAAGATCCAACAATGAAGCACAATGAGGAGAAGACAACGATCTAGCTACTGCTATGGACCCATAGTCCAGGGGTGAACTACTCACTCATCACTCCGGAGGCGACCATGGCGGTGTAGAGTCCTCCGGGAGATGAATCCCCTCTCCGGCAGGGTGCCGGAGGAGATCTCCGAATCCCCGAGATGGGATCGGCGGCGGCGGCGTCTCAGTAAGGTTTTCCGTATCGTGGTTTTTCGCATCAGGGGTTTCGCGACGGAGGCTTTAAGTAGGCGGAAGGGCAGAGTCGGGGGGCTAAAGAGGGGCCCACACCACAGGGCGGCGCGGGCCCCCCCTTGGCCGCGCCGCCTTGTGGTTTGGCCACCCCGTGGCCCCACTTCGTATGCTCTTCGGTCTTCTGGAAGGTTCGTGGCGAAATAGGCCCCTGGGTCTTGATTTCGTCCAATTCCGAGAATATTTCGTTACTAGGATTTACGAAACCAAAAACAGAGAAAACGAGCAAGCGGCACTTCGGCATCTTGTTAATAGGTTAGTTCCAGAAAATGCACGAATATGACATAAAGTGTGCATAAAACATGTAGGTATCATCAATAATATGGCATAGAACATAAGAAATTATCGATACGTCGGAGACGTATCAGTCAACTGTGTACATTGATTCTTACATGTTTACTTATTGCACTTGTTATATTGCTTTATGTTGATAACTATCCATGAGATATACATGTTACAAGTTGAAAGGAATTGCTGAAACTTAATCATCCTTTGTGTTGCTTCAAAACCTTCTATTAAGAATCTATTGCTTTATGAGTTAACTCTTATGCAAGACTTATTGATGCTTGTCTTGAAAGTACTATTAATGAAAAGTCTTTGCTATATGATTCAATTGTTTAGTCATCATCTAGACCATTGCTTCGAATCACTTCATTCATCTCATATGCTTTACAATAGTATTGATCAAGATTATGATAGTAGCATGTCACTTCAGAAATTATCCTTGTTATCGTTTACCTACTCGAGAGCGAGTAGGAACTAAGCTTGGGGATGCTTGATACGTCTCAAACGTATCTATAATTTCTGATGCTCCATGCTAGTTATATGACAATAGTCACATGTTTTATATACACTTTACATCATTTTGATGCATTTTCCGGCACTAACCTATTAACAAGATGCCAAAGCGCCAGTACCTGTTTTCTGCTGTTTTTGGTTTCAGAAATCCTACACAGGAAATATTCTCGGAATTGGAAGAAACAAAAGCCCACGGGAACGCGAGGCGGCCACACCATAGGGGGGCGCGGCCCCACCCCTGGCTGCACTGCCATATGGGGTGGGCCCCTCGAGCGCCCTCGACTCTGCCCCTTCGCCTATTTATTCCCTCCGTCGCGATAACCCTATCACCGAGAGCCACGATACGAGAAAAGTTCCACAGACGCCGCCGCCGCCAATCCCATCTCGGGGGATTCTGAAGATCGCCTCCGGCACCCTGCCGGAGAGGGGAATCATCACCGGAGGGCTCTACATCACCATGCCCGCCTCTGGACTGATGGGTGTGTAGTTCATCCTTGGACTATGGGTCCATAGCAGTAGCTAGATGGTTGTCTTCTCCTCTTGTGCTATCATGTTTAGATCTTGTGAGCTGCCTATCATGATCAAGATCATCTATTTGTAATGCTACATGTTGTGTTTGTTGGGATCCGATGAATATGGAATACTATGTCAAGTTGATTATCGATCTATCATATATGTGTTGTTTATGTTCTTCCATGCTCTCCGTTGCTAGTAGAGGCTTTGGCCAAGTTGATACTTGTGACTCCAAGAGGGAGTATTTATGCTCGATAGTGGGTTCATGCCTCCATTGAATCTGGGATAGTGACAGAAAGTTCTAAGGTTGTGGATGTGCTGTTGCCACTAGGGATAAAACATCAATGCTTTGTCTAAGGATATTTGTATTGATACATTACGCACAGTACTTAATGCAATTGTTTGTTGTTTGCAACTTAATACTGGAAGGGGTGCGGATGCTAACCCGAAGGTGGACTTTTTAGGCATAGATGCATGCTGGATAGCGGTCTATGTTCTTTGTCGTAATGCCCTAATTAAATCTCATAGTAGTCATCATGATATGTATATGCATCTCTATTTTTCAATTGCCCAACTGTAATTTGTTCACCCAACATGTTATTTATCTTATTGGAGAGACACCACTAGTGAACTGTGGACCCCGGTCCATTCTTTTACATCTGAAATACAATCTACTGCAATCATTATTCTCTCGTTGTTCTCTCGCAAACAAACATCATTCTCCACACCATACGTTTAATCCTTTGTTTACAACAAGCCGGTGAGATTGACAACCTCACTCGTTAAGTTGGGACAAAGTATTTTGATTGTGTTGTGCGGGTTCCACGTTGGCGCCGGAATCCCTGGTGTTGCGCCGCACTACACTCCTTCACCAACAACCTTCACGTGGCCTTCATCTCCTACTGGTTCGATAACCTTGGTTTCTTACTGAGGGAAAACTTGCTGCTGTACGCATCACACCTTCCTCTTAGGGTTCCCAACGGACGTGTGCTTTACCGTCACAAGCAATCATGCACTAGCTACAACCATAGACCAGAAAGTCATAGGCGAATGCAAGTTTTCATAAATATTTCTTCAAAAGGTTTATTTTATTATGAAAACTATGCCCGTCAGTCTTCACAGGTTGACCAGAACTTCATGGAGTTCCTTTCCTGCCGCGTTCGCAGTTCCCTTCCCGGAACAGGGAGTGACAGCCACAATTTTGATACCCTCTGCAGAGGTGCGTTACTTTTCCCATAAGAGACCTTATCCTTGTTGCCAACCAGGCGTATACTTTCCCGTCCACACTTCCTTGGTGTGAGGCCAGGTGTAAGATCCAACTCCACACCGCCTTCTCCGCGACCCTGCAAACCCACCCTTTTGTCCATCCGTACACCCCCGGTAGACATCTCCCGATCATACGGCTTTACCGCCGGTGTACTACGGACAATCCTTCATAGACGGTAGAGCCTCTCATCCACACGGATGGGGATTTTAAAGGATTTCCCAACCTCTTGCGGTGTTATCTCCAACACCCAGCCAGGCTCTATCAAGTCCGTTGGCGTGCAGGAGGGAAAAGATACAGCTGACTTCCCCAGAGCCATTGTAGATCTTATGGTCAACGCGATATGTACGGCGCTAGAATCACTGGACGGCATTGGTACTTAGTCCTAGGTTAATAAAACCCGTGCAATGGAACCTCCACCATATCAACACATACCACATAGTCATATTCATATTTGTAAAATAATATTTTGCTTTTCAATGCATGAGTGATAAGTATAGTACTTTGCATATAGTTTGATAAAAATAATCAAATGACATGAGCAAGCGATGAACTTGCCTTTCTTGACTGCAAGATTATGCAGGCAAAAGCTTCGATATGAGAGAACTCCAAATTCTGAAATACCATCATTGTCCGGTAAGGACAATGTTTAAAGAACTGACAAAAATTCTATAATGCATAGTATGAGATGCAATTGTCCCGAGGGT
The DNA here is from genome assembly GCF_022539505.1 of Lolium rigidum. Lineage (NCBI taxonomy): Eukaryota > Viridiplantae > Streptophyta > Magnoliopsida > Poales > Poaceae > Lolium > Lolium rigidum. Next base: position 27,819,557 of record NC_061512.1, read on the forward strand.
AACCTAACCTCGATGTTTTAGGATGGATGAGTTGTAAAGATTTCTTTAGGGTGTGTTGCACTTTTAGGATGGTTCTCAAACAAGGTTCTTATTAGGGTTGGTGATATTATAGCATAAACAAGTGATATAATGCATCATAACAATCATACACACAAAGGAATGGTAATGGAATAATATGTAAAGAACAGTTGTCAGTTTTAAGTTCTATGGTTGATGATATTTATTATATTTCAAAAGAATAACTTTTGAAGAACATGTTAATTAATAACTAATAAGTATTTCACATAAGAACTATGGCTTCTATGGTTTGGCTGACATTTCCACTTCAAAAGAATAACTTTTGAAGAACATGATTGATAAAGAATAAAATTACTACAAGTAGGAGCTAAGTTCTTCTAGGCCGGGTTTACTATTGGATTCATTTAGTTTTCTACCAGAAACTAGTTGGTTCTTAAGTAGAATTGATCTAGATGTAGCAAGTATTGTCAGGCTTATTATTATTATGGTTGATTATGGGTATCATATTAAAGAATGATGGTCATGTGTATTGATCATGTGTAGTTGTGAACTTATTCGAGTTAATACTAGTTTTAGCCCATATACTAAATCTGGCCTCTGCTTTGTGTACTTAGTTTCTGATAAAGGGTGGTTTTGTCGACCCAAATGTCGCATTAAGCGGACACAATTACTTTATAATCTTTTCTTTCACCCTTGTGAGATTATACCAAGCTACAATAAAGTGGGAAAATTTTCAAGTGCCAACACCACTACTGTATGTTTAGTCATATCATGATCAGTAATGCACTCTTAACACTGCACAGTCAAAACTTTTATCTTATTTTTTTCTTCGAGAATAGTAGTCTTTCCTATTTTATTTTAGCTATTTTATTGTAGAGTTTGTACACGCTTTGTCGTTTGAGACTCATGGAGTTGTACGGTGGTAGAATCAGCGTATCTACCAGGTCTAGGGCGGAGATTGTAGGGGAAAGAAGGGGCGGTGTGCGTGCGGAGGCGAGGGCGCCGACGGCAGGGCGCCGTCGCGCGGCTTGGGGAGAGGCGGCGGCGCAAGGCTGGACGGCGGCTAGGGTTTGGGACTCCGACTCCTGAGGGAGTCGGTAACAAAATATGTTTATTGCTTAATTCACTAGTAGAAAAACGGCCTTTGGTCGCGGTTGACAACAGCCATTAGTCGCGGTTGCGCAACCGCGACCAATTAAGCGCGACTAAAGGCCCCCCCTTTAGTCGCGGTTCCTTACGAACCGCGACTAAAGGCACGTCCACGTGGGCGGCTAGCGTGCGCCTGGGCGAAGGACCTTTAGTCGCGGTTCTTCTGGCCAACCGCGACTAAAGGCCGCCGCAGGTTTAGGGTTTTATCCCCCCCTAAACCTGGTTTCTTTTTAGTTTGTAATTGTTTTATTTTTTTTATATTTTAATTTTGAAGAAGTTTCAGTACACATATTCTATGGTACTATATACATGCATATGAATGTACAATTTCAAACAAATTTGAAATTAGAACCAAGAAAATTCAAGACGAATATACAATATATATTCAATATCGGAAGACCATATACAATTTTGAACAAGTTTCCATACATAATTTACTTCTTCATCCACAGTTCTACGTCCTCGTAATAGTGTTCTCCTTTAGGATTGAGGACTTCCCTCATGAACCATCCTGCTAGTTCCTCTTGAAGTGGTCGGAAGCGAGCTTCTGGACTAAGCGTCTTCCGGAGGTTATTCCTCTTGAGGTTGTTTTCCGACGGCTTCCGCTCAGTGGTGTATCTCCGGATCATCTCACAAACATAGAATCCACATAGATTGGTCCCCGGTGGCTGAATATCCCCGAGTCATCTGCCCTTTTAAATTCTAGCTCTTTTTGAAATTCACCGACCTTTTGATCTGCGAACCGTCTCCAAACCCTACGAGGCAAAGAAAATTAAATGAACAAGAGAGTTATTAGTTACTTGATATTAGGAAATGAACGAAATAGGCCGATCGATATAGAGTGCAAATGAATGAAAATAATTACTTCTGCATCATTCTTCTCATGTCGGCCCAAAGCTTTGGATCCATATTCGGAGAGTCGTGGACGATAAGCGTGGAGGTGTGAAATTGAATTACTAGCAGAATCCTGTGGAACCCGCAGACACGATACATGCACAGTCATGCATAACTCATCGATTAGCCACATACCATGCATGGAGTAAACAAAAGATAATGTGCTCAAGACAGAAACACTCACCCAAAATGCAAAGGAAATAGAATATCACTTTTGAGTTGCTGCTTTGTAAGAAAAAGCCACAGGTCTTGCTCCACGTCGGCGGGGTGTAGTTCTAACACATATGAATTAACGATTTGTGGGTCAATGAACCCAACATCATGAATGTTCCTTATTCGCATTTCCCGCTTCTTCATTCTGCATAATAGCGTACACAACAATATAGTTAGAACAATATATATATATATATATATATATATATATATATATATATATATAGTGCAGGCAATGAACGAGATGGGGTAAAAATAAATCACTTACAGAACGTAGCAACTGATGATAGATTTGTCGAGCTCGCGCAGATTGAACAGCTGGAACAATTCACTCAGATTAACTGTTACATAGTAATGTTTGAAGTGATGCTCATGTCTAACTTCCGCATAAATATAATCTTTGCCGGCGTTAGTTTTTATGTAACCCTTGTACCAATGTAGCAGATTTTTCATTTGTGGAGGTTGATCCTCTTCCTGCGCAGGCTCGACGAGAGGTCCATTCGGCACATATGTAATTACTGGTTTACTCATTGGCGCCTCCTCAAGGCCTAACACTTCACGAAGAGTCATACCGAACGCGGCCGCTTGTTCTCTGGCACCCGTTACAGTAATTCCCTGTGCTGCCGCAGCTACGGCGATAGCGGGGTCCATTAGTTCAGCATCCGGACCGGCGGCTTTCACTATGAGCAGGGCGAACGATTTTTTACTTTGTTCCCCGAGCTGGGCAACTTGTTTCCCCCCTTTTATACTTTCTAATTCTTTCTCGGCCTCCTCCAAGGCTTTCTGCTTCTCCTGCTTCTCCGCCAACTCTTTATTCCTCTTGAACATGAGTGCTTGCCTACGAAGTTCACGTGCATAGTCGTCAGGCAGATTCTTCGCGGCTTGGGACAGTGTGCTCAAAAATTCCTTAGCCCACTGCTTTTGCTTGTCAGAAAATACTGGCTTGGGCTCGGGCTCTCTTTTCTTCTTGCAGTCCGCCTTCCATTTCTCATAATCAGCAGCCGCGTGTGCGTCGACTTCCTCGGCACTACGTTCCCAAGGCCTTGTGGGGAGAGGCTTCAGTGATGGCTCTGGTACCTTTGTGGTTTTAGGTACATAAGGATCCGGGTTAATAATCCAGGACTGCTTCTGCTTCTTCGCCGGAGGTGGATTGGGGGGCGGCGTCTGATCACCCGCCGGACGAGGACTGGGGGGCGGCGGCTGATTACCCGCCGGAGGTGAATTGGGGGGCGGCGTCGGCTGACGTGAAGGAGGTGTAGGTGAACCACCACCACCACCACCGCCACCACCACCCGAGGGGGGTGGACTTGTTTGCCTTGGCGCCTCGCCTGGAAACTTGATTAACTTCTTTTTTCATAGAATGAACTGGCGCTTGACACCTCCAAGTCTTCTCTCCCCTTCGGGTGTAGCAATGTCAATCTCCAGTTCCTCAAACCCTGAGACTATTTTCTCCACCGTGACACGAGCATAGCCATCTGGAATGGGGTTGTTGTGGTGGAGTGCTCCAGGCTCACATGGTAAAGCACTGCCGATGGCTACCTTCGTGGACATGTTCCCAATTGGATAATGCAGACCCCATTAGTCGCGGTTCTTATATTTTCGCGACTAAAGGGGCTGGACGGAAACCTCTTTTTCTACCGGTGATTGTTCTTGTCGATTACAACTCATATATATATAAAAGAGAAATCTGCTAAACCCTAATCTGCTAATTGGGCTAAGCCCCTAACTAGGCCTGGCCGGCCTGGCCGGTGGGCTCCCTCCGGCGGTAGACCAGCCCGGTCATAACATACGGGGTCACCTTTTGACATTTGGGAAATGGTAAGATAAATCTTTATAAATTGTTTCACTGGCACGCTTTTGATAAATCCAACTTTGGAAATAAGTATTTGAACTGTTCATATGTGGAGAATTTTCTTGTTAAATGAAAAATGGTAGTGTCATGTGGAAGATCTGTTTGAAGAACGAACTGAACAGTTAACAGTACAAACAAGCGAACGCTTACAATCAGAAATACCATATTCCTGATGATGTTGCTATGGGCAGGACGATGGAAGTGCTTTTTTTCAGGAGGGAACCCAAGTTGAAGTGAGGCGGTCTGGAAAAAGCTTCGGTGAATCCTGGAGTCCAGCTTCTGTTCTGAAAGTTATTGGTGCTACAAAATTCTTAGTACAGTACATGCATATTGGAAGCGACGGGGAACTAGCCACTGAGATTATAGCTGCTCAATATATTCGGCCAGCGCAAACCTTCCGGAAGTACAGATTTTCTCAATCTTTTCATGTTGAGGTGATGCATGAACATAGCTGGTGGCCTGGTGTTCTTCTGGATGTTTTAGGTAGTGGAATTTGTTAGAGATATATTTGGTATACGTACAGTTTAGGTAGTCTAGGATAGAGATAGATCTTGTGTCTTGTCTTGCACTCCAAGATGATCCCTGTACGCTTATATATACTCGCCCATGAGGCTCAATAATACATCCATCATATTCCGCATATCTCTCTATTCTTCTACATGGTATCAGAGCGGCACGCTCCTTGACCTAGCCGCCGCAAAGTTTCCGCGCCGCGCCGCTCCCGGGGAGGTCGATCTCCATGATCTACTCCGGGGGCCGCGCAACCCGTATGAGGGTTCGTCCGCCGATCCGTTGATCCGCTGCCCTCGAGTCTTTTTTTTCCCAATCCGTAGATTAGTTTTCTTTTTGCGCCGCCGGACGCTTGACCGGCGTTTTCTTTCTAGTTTTACCGATCATAGATCGGATTGAGTCGCCCATCGCCGTGGTCCTCTTGCGCCTCTACTCTGACAACGGTATCGACCTGCACCGGCCATCAACCGCACGGCACAGCCGCACGCGCCGCACACGGGGCGCCCCTACGTGCGACGCCGTAGGCTGTCTCGGCCGCGCGGTCTCCATCGCTGGTCCGCACTAGTAGGGAAAGCCTCATCAGTGGCGCACGAAAAAGTGATTCCGTGGCGCATGGGCGGTGCGCCACAGAAAATTCGCCACAAAAATAAGGTTTCTGTGGCGCACCGGACCATGCGCCACAGAATTAATGTGTTCTGTGGCGCATATGGACCAGCTGCGCCACAGAAATAGGTGCGCCACTAAATTCTAGTTTGGTGCGCCACAGAACAATGTACATGTATACTCGATTTTGTGCTCCCTGGTGTATTATACAGGTTTTGTACACAGTATGCAGGTATAATATAGACAGATAGACAGATATAATATGGACACATATAACATAGCAACATTATACATCATCATCACAGTACTTAGAGCCCGATCGAGATACATATATAATGGCAAGTGTCAAATGTTTTGCATACAACTCTTAATTCATACAAATTTCACAATTTCGAGATACAAAGTAGTTTTCATCCGGTTCCTCCTTTGCTCCCTCCTCTCTACCCATCAGGCTCGCTTGCATCGGGGTCTTCATCCGGTTCCTACTATGATTAAAATGGAAGAAAGTGAGACCAACAAGTCCGATGCACAAGAGAAATGGAATAAATGCCTCATACATTGTTGGTCAACACAAGTCTTAACATTTAGGGATGGCGTAAGTGAGACCAAGTCCGATGCACAAGAGATTGATATTTGTGCTACCTTACCAGGCTCACTTACGCCACCCCCAAGTGTACGGTGACCAAACATTTTAATCATCGGCATTTTGAAAATACCAAAGCAAATGGAATGACAAAATGGAATAAGTGCCTCATACATTGTTGGTCAACACAAATATTAACATTCCGGGATGGCGTAAGTGAGACCAAGTCCGATGCACAAGAGATTGATATTTGTGCTATCTTACCAGAGCTCACTTACGCCACCCCGAGTGTACGGGGACCAAACATTTTAATCATCGGCATTTTGGAAATACCAAAGCAAATGGAATGACAAAATGGAATAAGTGCCTCATACATTGTTGGTCAACAAAATACTATGGTCAGAAACCATAGTTGCAGTATACGCCGCAGTATACTTTGCAGAAGGGACCCCTTTCCCCGGCCGCCGTTCCGTGAACGGGTCCTTGACGAGACAACAACGCCGATCTGCCTCTCCGGCGCAGAACCACGGCAGTCCCAGCCGCCTCCCTTGTGGCCGTGTGTCCGCGTCCTGCCTTCGTTCGCCTTCTTGCCCGGTGAACCAATAGATCGATCGTTGGAATAAGGAAACCGATGACGGCCGGTCGCAAGATTAGATTGCGATCGGCCGTCATCGGCTTCCTTATTCCAACGATCAGTCTATTGTTCACCGGGCAAGAAGGCGAAGAGTGCAGGGAGCAGGAGACGCGGCCACAAGAGAGGCGGCTGGGACTGGCGTGGTTCTGCGCCGAAGAGGCAGGTCGGCGTTGTTGTCTCGTCAAAGACTCGTTCACGGAACGGCGGCCGAGGAAAGGGGGCCCGTCTACAAAGTATATTGCGGCGTATAGGTGACCAAACATTCTAATCATCGGCACTAAAATGGAAGAAAGAGCCAAGTGATATCTCAACTAGATATCATGTGCCTCATACTTTGTTGGTCGAAAGAAATATTAACATTCAGAGATGGGGTCAGCGAGGCCAGGTAGGATGCACAAGAGATTGATATTTGTGCCATCGCACCAGGCTCAGTGGCCCCACCCCCGAGTGTACAAGTGACCAAACAATTTAATCATCGGCACTAAAATGGAAGAAAGGCCAATGCAATTAAGAAGTAGCTAGTATGAACTGAATGGAATGCCTCATACTTTGTTGGTCGAAACAAATATTAACATCCAGGGATGGAGTAAGTGAGGCCAGGTAGGATGCACAAGATATTGATATTTGTGCCATCACACCAGGCTCACTTGCTCCACCCCCGAGTGTACGAGTGATCGATCAACCATCTAATCATCGACAAGTACAAAAACACCACCAAACCAGCAACCATGGTGACATAAGTCAAGATGCATGGAGCAGATGCTCCAAAGGGATTATTCATCACTTGGTATATAGACCAAGTGATGCTGGCAAAAGAGAGGCCAATCAAGAACCAGTAAATCCAGTAAGTGATAGATATGCCTAAACAAGCAACAACACATAGCATATCCCAGCTAACCGGATGAGACAAGTCTTGGTAGCCAACTTAATCACCTAGCACCACCTAGCCTTTTAAAACCATCGAAACAGTCCTTTTTCTTCAAAGGATACCACAGTGGCATTCATTTACATGATCCCCTACTGTGGATATCTCTATTTTCATCAAAGCCAACAAGAAATAGAAATTTATCATTACTAAGTTGAGTTCAAAACACATTTTAGTATCTGTTCTTATCCAAGTTTTTGCCTCAGCCTTTGCATCATTGGCTGAGCCAAGACATCAAGCATCTGGCCAGGGAGCATTCTTTCTTTTTAGGGAACTATATGAACTATATGCACATGATCCAGTAAGCATCCCCACTAATCGAGCATTATAAGCATAGTAGCATACCATAAGCTCACAAGAATCCATCAAGTAAATCTTCACAAGGATACCACGGTAGCATAGTAGCATACCATAAGCTCACAAGAATCCATCATTTTCTTCACAAGGATACCACGAGTAGCATACCATAGTAGCATTTCATGCATTTAAATGAACCAAGTAGCATCAAAACCAACCAAATGTCCAACTAGCAAGCAATACCAAGTGAGCAAGTCTTCATTACCTTGTACGAGTTCGGACATGGATTTATTTCCAACAAAGGATGGAAATCAAATTAACATCATTGAATTAAATTGAATCATTACCATCACATGGTTCATCAATAACAAGTGGCAGTAAACCTCCACAAAGGAATCATTATTGCATAAGCAGTTCATCCAATTATCTGGCAACAACAATCATACCAGGATGCTATGGAAGCATCAAGGCACATCACTAAAACCCTCCAGCATGCTACAGAGACATAGCAATAGCATAGGACATTAAGTAAAAGGCATGAGCAATGAGCCGATAAGTAAATCACTAGCACATGAGATCATTTGACCATTTAGAGCATGCACACACAAGCAATAGCAACAATAGTTCACCAGGACAATGATAGCAACAATGACAGCAAGCTAGGATAGATAGATAGATTGCATCCAGTAGCACATCAACATCAACAGCGCCAGTAGCACAGCAACAACAACAGCAGCACAACTAGAGCAGCACACGAGCATTTCGTCGAGCACCTTGTGCTCGCGCGGGAGAGGAATTAAGAGGGAGGGGAGGGGACGGTAGAGAGATCACCGACGACAGGGGTGGAGGAGGAGGTTGAAGATGACGGCAGGGGTGGAGGAGGAGGAGGACGCGGCGGCTCCTCCACCTTGACGCGACGGCGGCCACTCCCCGCGGCGGCCCCTCCTCACCGTAGCGGCAGCTTGTGCTGCAGGTGGCGGGGATGGGAGGAGCGTGGCGGCATGCGGCCTTCGCGGAGGAAGGCGGTGGCGACGGCGACGGCGACGACCATGGCGGCGCGCGGCGGTACGGATCGGAGGAGAGGGGAGAGGGGAGAGGCGGTACGGATCGGAGGAGAGGTGAACAGGCGTGGGCGGGGGGGCACGGGATGATATAAGTTCCCTTAGTTCTGTGGCGCACCAGAACAAGTGCGCCACAGAATCAACTACTTCTGTGGCGCACCGAAGCAAGTGCGCCACAGAAAGAGTTATTTCTGTGGCGCAGCACGCCATGTGCGCCACAGAAATACCTACACTAATAATTGGTGGTGACAGGTTGTGGGGCCCACCAAGTTTTTGTGGCGCACGGTTTGCTGGTGCGCCACAGAATTAAGCTATTTCTGTGGCGTAGCTTGCCTGGTGCGCCACAAAACAATTTTCTGTGGCGCATTTTTAATGGTGCGCCACAGAACTAAGCTCCACCTAGAATGGTTTTTCTACTAGTGCCGTCTTCGCCGTCATCGCCCGGGACTACATCGACAACGCCGCCATCGACTCCGATCTGCGCATCGTCCACGCCATGACACATGTAGTGCCACCGTCGGTCTGATCAACCGACCCCGCGCACATCTACGCCAAGCAACTCCCCGAGCACGCGCCTACCACCGATCGAGCAAAGGGTTGCCGCAGCGTCGCCCCTTCGGGCCGCAGCGTCGCCGCCTTTGGTCCACGCCGCTAGCCGCTGCCGCGCCGGCTGCACCGGCTTCCGCGCCGGCCGCCCCGGTCCCTAGGCCGGCTGCACCGGCTGCCGCGCCGGCTGCCCCGGTCGCTCGGCCGGATGCACCGGCTGCCGCGCCGGCTGACCCGGTCGCTAGGCCGGCTGCCCCTCCTCCACGACCTCGTCCTCGACCCCTGCCGCACCCTCTGTTGCGGCTACAGCTACGCCGCCCCCTCGGGCCGTGCCGTTGCTGCACGCGGTCACCTTCGCCATCCCCCGCGCGTCGATGTCCGAGGCCACCACAGCGCCGCCCCTTCGGCGCGGTTCGCCTCCGTCCGCGCATGGTCTTCGTCACGGCGCTGGGTCTTCCCTCGCCTACTTCGTGTACCGCCGCTGCGCCCCCACCCCAGGTCGCCGCTGGGCTCGCCAACCACTTCAGGTCGCGCTGGGCTTGTCGACCACCGCAACGCCCGTCTAGGCGTCCAGCATGACCACCCCTGGTCACCACTGGGTTAGCCGCCTTCTACGTCTCCAACCGTCTCGACTTCATCGCCCGTGCCATCGCCTCGTCCCCCACCTGCTACTCTACTCTGAGAACCGCGGGCAGCGTCGGCATCTCTCCGTCAATCTGCGACCGCGACGCTTCCGGAGGCCTCCTCTTCTAGTCCCTCTGACACGGCGACAAGTTCATGATGGTCCCTGTGTAATATCCAAAAAAAATTTTTTTTTTGCCTATGATAATAACCAGAAGTAAAATAGTTGATTCTTTATTTATTGCTTGGATTTTCGCATAAGACCGATCTGAAAATAAAGCAAGAGAAAAGATAAAGTAACTGCCAAGTAACCTTAAAATATCTAGATCAGTAGATGGTCCCTCGACTCAAAAATATCTGAGTCAGAGCCACTGGATAAGCATCCTAGCCTAACCAGAGGTAACTTGACCAGCGATTAAATCCACCGCTTCCTTCGTCGCTAACCTGGACGGGTGTCCATCTCTCCCCTATTTTCCCCAGCTATAAATAGCTTTTGTCCCCCGCACAGTGCCTCACACAACACACCACAGTAGAAATCACCCTAGTTTTCTCGGAAGAGCTGGTGCGATTTGGGAAGTGAGCAGGCAGGGGGCAGGTATGGCAGCAGCTAGCTTGACCCTATTTTTCATTGTTGTTCTTGAGCATGCAAGTATCTGGCAGTGATTGCTTTTCTAGATGTTGTAGCTTCTCTCTCTCTCTCTCTCTCGGATCTGCATGTCCTTTCCATGGATTCGAGTGGGATTTTTAGTTGTTCTTGATACAATCGGTTGAAATGGAAAGTATTGCTCTTAGGAAGATGGATTTATTCCGTACTGGTACTTCATATATACACTAGATCCATGCCCTCACTACTAAATCTACTACTTGTACTCCCTGCTACTGATATTTCATTCCATGGCATAGCACTAATTCTACTTGCTATTATGTAATAATAACTAAGAATTGCAACTAGTACTACTTCTTGCTGTTAAATGAGTACTACTAGCTACTGCCGAATCAATGAATAAAATTAGTTGCTGTTAAATTTGTACTACGCAGACTAGTAGAGATCATCTAGATTTCTTGCAATAATGAACCAGCTATCTAGTAGTACCTTGTGTTGTGCATGCGTACTGTGTACTCTGGAAAATAATAATCTTGCTTACATGCCAGGACTTGCATGGTCGATTGATGTGAAGGATAGTTGCCAGCCTAGTAACAGTAGCTAGCTATTCAAGTTTCATGTTCATATCACTCTGCTGCTACTAGTACTACGCATGAAATAATGACTAATTATATAAACCTGTTTAAGTTGGAGCCAAGTAACCAAGGAGAAATCATTTGAAGGCAAGGCTGTGCATACCAGCTTCTTCTAAAAATAAATCATATTGATATTTAATTGTGATGCTTTATCAGAATAAATGCTTAGTTTTTATACATGTGATATGATGCTGATTATGGATGAATGTTTGAGGTGAATAAATGTTGTTCATAATTTACGTGAGAGCGATCGCCGTCGTAATCATGGTATGTATGGGATATCTAGCCCGAGACGGTCGATACCTGAAATAACGATACGCGGTCATGCCGGTATTAGTGTGAGATGGGTTTGCCTCACACAAGTAGGGGACTCGATGTCGTGATTCTCGGAGAGGGATATAGTCATTGGTGGAGATTACGGCGGTTGTTAGCGTGTCTCTGCAGAGGTCACTATAATTAGGTTTGCGCTAACGGACTAAATTTCATATATGTGTTTATACTCCTGTAGGATTACAGGAGACTTGTTTCCACCATCTAAATCAATCTGAATTTATTACCTGTTATATCTTTGTTAATATTTTTTTTCCTTGCTGAGTATGTTTAACATACTCACGGCCAGTCTCTTTTCTCTGGTATGCGCAGAGTGTGAGCAACATGAATTTGATGGGGATGGAGCGGAAGCATAGTAATGTCTAGCACATAGGGAAGGAGTGTTGGGATTAGGAGATTTACTCTGATCCTACATAAATATTGTTCAAATAAATCGCAGGGATGCATCGTGCATCTGTCAATGCATGCTCTAGTAGAAGTGGCTAGCTTGCTAACTAGCCTGGTGCTATACTTGTAAGCTATATTGTACTACTACTAAGGAATAAATGGAACCTAGTTCTCCTTGTGCTCTTAAGTTCATGATTACTACTTATGCCTTGTATGCTTATGAGGTATTTATCTCATAAGGATACGGCGAGCTGTCACACTTAGTCCCTTCGTTCAGTTGGGGCGTGACACCCTGCCCCTCGCATGACCGGTACTGGCAACACCGGAAGTGCCTTCGTCCCCGACACGTTCCCGAGTCTGGCAAACTCGCGCCAGACGTCTCGTCTTCATCGGCTTCGACAACGTCTTCTTCGGCATCGCCTCTACGACTGCCTCGACCGCGTCACCGACTTCTTCTATGTGTACTCGGTTCTGGCAAAACCGAAGTATGCCTTCGTCCCCGACGTGCGCCTGGTTCTGGCAAAACTAGGGCCGCACCTCATCCTCGGCGGCTCGGACTGCATCGACTCCGGCATCGACAACCTCCACGACTGCCTTGACGCGTCTCCGTCACTCTCCTCGCGCACTACGCGCTTGCGGCTACATCGACATCGGCACCCGCCCACGACATCGACCACGGCAATCCCTCGCGCGGCTCCCTCGACCAAGGTTGCAGCACCCACGCTCTCGGCTACCTCGACATCGGCATACAGGGCTACCACCTCGTCTCGCGCCTCACCGGCTTCCTCTATAGTCCAAGCATCCGCGACGCAACTCCGTCCACGACGCTCCCGCTGTGACCGCGGGGGAGTGTCGGCCTTCCGGGGTCCACTTCGGCTTCTCTCCGGTCCGACCGTCCGCGACGCTATCGTTGTTCACGTCACTACCGCTACGACCGCGGGGGAGTGTTAGAGATATATTTGGTATACGTACAGTTTAGGTAGTCTAGGATAGAGATAGATCTTGTGTCTTGTCTTGCACTCCAAGATGATCCCTGTACGCCTATATATACTCGCCCATGAGACTCAATAATGTTGAAATATTGGGCCCACTTTTAATGGCCCAAATTAGATTTCAGTTTTTCCTATAAATCTCAAAACCCACATAGTGGCAGCCATGTGAGTTTGAGCCCAAGTTGGTGGCAGCTCACTAGGGAGTGGCAAGAGGTGGGAAGTTTAGTCCCACATGGAAAGTTGGGAGGAAGTTAGACCACCTTATAAGGTGGGTTGTTTCACCACTAGTAAGTGAGTGAGAATAGGAGTGCTACACGCGCGCGCTCCTCCTCCTCCTCGCTCGCTCGTCTCGACTCGACTCGACTCGACACGTCACGACGCGCGCGCCGCGCTCGTGTTGAGTGGATTGAGCCTCGAGCCGAGACTTTCCTTACTTTTTGCACCTCAGGAAAACGAACAGAGTCCTAGACGGACGCGTCACAGTTAGTCGGTTCGGGTCGCTCCCGGATCGTGGGCTATCCGTAACCGACTCGAAACGTTCGTGCGACGTGGGCGTGGCCCACGTTGCCTAGGGTTTCCCGAGCCTATATAATCTCTTGCCCGGCTACCGCGAAATACATCTAATACACGAGTTAGGGTTTCCACCTCTCTCTGCTTGCGCCGCCACCGTAGCCTACTCCATCCCGCGCGCCGACGTGCATCGGCGAACGGGAGAGCAGGTCTTCGGAACCGCTCGTCCTTGCGATCCTGTACGGGAGAGGGCGAATTAGGTTTTCGGGAAGCGCTCTGCGCGACTGCTCAAGTTCTTCATCACGGGTCGCCTTCCGTCCAAGTCGGGCGGTGCTGCCTACCGTCATCTTCAACGCCGTCTACTTCGACCCATCGTCCCCGTCGTCAACAACGTTGTCTGCTACACCTCCACCGCCACCTCCACCAGATCGGTACGTGCGACATATCTCGATCTGTTTAGCGATGGATGTTGTACCGTTTGCTCTGCTACTGTTCATGTTGATCACTGCATCTAGTATGTTCGAGTTTCACATGTTAGTAGTTACTTACGTCATGCTTTATATTCTGGAATTAATCATGGAAATTGTGCCTAATTATCCAACAAATAATACATCCATCATATTCCGTATATCCCTCTATCCTTCTACAGAATTAAGAAGAAGTATGTAGTAAAATTGAAGAGCTATGAGACAAACATGGAAGACGTGGAATGTTTGGATGTGTTGACAGTCGAAAATACACACGTAAGGCCTAAATTTCACTGGAACGGAAAAAAATGGGTGCGCTGCCTGGATCAGGTACACATAGCTAGCACAGATATCTCAGGTCATTCTTTGTGGGTATTCTTTTATATGATGGGACATGAAGTGTTAATTAGTTTTTCTATAATATGTATTATTTCATAGCATTTTTTGAAATGTTTCAAGGAGCAGAAACTTCAATCACTATATGGTTCATTACGCAATGCTTGGTCCACGCCTAACTCATAGACATGATCCTGTTACAATGTATGCATCACGTGAAGCCAGAAACATCTCGCTGATGAAAAAAACCCTCTGCAAATTATCTAAAGAGATAACGCTGTTGCGATCGGAGTCTTCTCAGCGTTTTGCCGGTGCATGGACGTGTGGGTCTGCGTACCTGCATGGCTGCATAGGTGGCGGCTGTTCCGGATTTGGGCGGTTCCGCAACTGATTTTTTCCGGCGCACTCCGCGTTCCTTTCTCTACGAGGCACCAATCCTCGCACCCTCGCACGGTGCTCATGGAGTGATGGAGAGCTAAGGGTTCCGCCGCCACTGCCCCAGCCCCTGCCTCTCCTCCAGCCGCGCATCCCGCCATTACTCCTGCCGCGCATCCCGCCACTACTTCCGCCGCCGCTGTTCAGCTCGGCTCAGGTCGGGGCCCGCCTCTCTGCGCGCACCGCCGACAGTCGCTCCTGGCGCGGAGATGGGTGGATGCGAGCTGGGACGATGAAGGGAAGGGCGGCTTCCTTTGGTGCGAGGAAGGAAGGTGCCGGTCGCTGCGGGAGCTCCAGTGGCGGTCTGACATCAGCGAGGCGGCGGTGACGCCTCATCCAACACCTTGTATCCTATATTCCTATCCGGAGGGGCGCACGAATCTGCATCTACCATGGGTCTTGATGTCGGCGTGAATAGGCGCTGCTCAGCAGGCGGCGGCTGCCTGCTCCACCTCTCCTCCTCCCAGTCAAATCACGCCAAAGGTCAGTACTTCAAATCTTCACGAACCCTATCTTGATCCCCTTTTTATGACAGATTTACCTCACTCTTGGCCTTCTTAGGCTGGTTCCCACAAGTTTCTTGATGGTGTTGGAACACGAGGATGTGAGAGACCATGAGGAAGTAGACTGGTGAGAGAGCAACTCTGCATGGCCGTGGAAATGGCGCTAATTTCTTGAGTAGATTGATTGTTTTGTAATTGTGCATCTGACTTAACCCTCTATTTTATTCAGATGTATTATGGGGCTAGAATATTCAGAATATGAAGGTTTGCAGAAGATTTGACCCAAATGTTACTATTCAAGCAGGTAATGGTTAGACCTTTGTACAATCTGAACCGTGGCACACGTTGAGGTATTTTTTGTTCAAATATAATTTCTACTTCCACAATATCCTCCCATATTTTGTTTTCGTGCACTACTGATTTGTCCTGTACTGGAAAAAACTTCTGTGATGCAAAGAATGACATATTTATCTTCTACAGGAAATGCACATACTCCATCTGATGGATCTCCTCGAAGCTCTTGAAATGGAGTTAATCACTCCATCCATCCCATGTAAGAGGTAATGAGTTTATGTGCTTTCTTGCATAGTCCTGAGTTTCAGATCTACGTAGAAAAGGAAGAACACAAGAGGCAGTGATTTATCTATTTCCCTTTCAAATTTGCAATTATGTTTGAATGTTGCAAGGAAGTTCAGTATTATGCGGGTTTCCTAGGTTTATTTAGCATGCACTTTTCCATCTTAACTTGCTAATTGTTTAGTACAACAGAACTTCATGTTCGCATGGCCGTTGGTCTTTTAAAATGGACAAAAATTACGTTGACCAATCATCAGCCTGAGAGTTGGCCTCACTATGTTCTTCATGATTAGCTCACCCAATTATCCTATCTGACGTTAATTACAGGACTTACCTTGTGAGTAAATATAGAAAATTGACTGAAACTTTCACATTTTATATGCCTTCTATCAGTGCTTGATGGTTGCTTTTACCTGAATGTCCACTCTTCCATTTCAAGGCAGACGCTATTTGTATATTGGCAGGTGTATCGCCTGCTGCCACTAATTGATGTTTACACAATGCTGAAGAGGAACTTCGAATCACCAATGCAAGGTTTAGATTGCTTTTCCTCTATGGGTCCTTCAGATTTTATCTTCAAAACATTGTTTTTGACCATGCTATGGTATCTCTTTGGAGTGATAATGTTGAATGCCTCAATGCTGATTGGCTAAAAGAAGTGCCAAAGGGTTCTGGTTGCTTTTGGTATAGGAATTCTTACATACAAAAAACAAGATTGTAAGCTCTGGTTCCCTAAAGGCCGTTTTGTTTTGCCAGATTTATTACCCCTTTGTGTTCTGCCCTGCATGTTCAAAATTTTCTTCTGTTGTCTTCATTATAGTGGTTCTAAGCCTCTCAGGAAGCTAGCGGCCCCAAGTCTGCACACATATATTTCGGAGATAATGTTGTGTGACTTGCAGGCAATCTACAACTTGGTGTGCCAACTGGGGAGCCATGTGTATGCGCTCTACCTAATATCGCTGCAGGTATTGTGTCCTGTTGGGCTTATTGGTGAGAATAAGACTCCGATGTGAATGAGATGAAGCTGAGATGAACACTGTAGCTGAGTTGTCCGTTATGAATCTACACATAACCATGGTGAGTAGTTTCTGTTCTCGGCGTTACCATTAAATGGAATTTTGCGTTGTGTTTCACAGTGTGAACTGTTCAATTGCAAAAGTATGATCGGCTGCTTGCAGGTCAACTAGAACTGGTATATTTTTTTTTTCATATAATGGATGTACCTGAAAATCGGTTCGAGAAGGTGTTGTTTACAAGTATTCAAGGAAGCATGTTAAAACAAAACTGTGATAAAAGGTCAGTATAACCTTCTCAAATTGAGATCTACTTGCTACCCCGTTACTATCTGTGTACTTCATAGGATTTCTATTTAATTGATGAATGCAATATTGGGTAACAGTTGCTGCAGAAGGAGAAGGCTTTGATATTCAGATGGTTTTCTTCTGTACCAGTGTTTGTACCATTGGCGGTGCTAGAAGATTGAACCTCTGATGTCAAATATATATATATGCTACAGATATGGATGTCATATACTTGGAAAATACTAAAACTGAAGCTTATTAATGCAACAGACCCCAATTTTGTGTTGTCAATTAACATTGGTGTGTCCATGATTCATACGAACATCCTTTTCAGAGGATACTTCAGATCTTACAGAGGAAAACGCTTACAAAGGAAACGAGCGAGGATAGTATATAGTCATTTCTTCTTAAGAGTTTCCTTCACAAATATTAGCTTTTCCATTTGAATTTCCTGAAACAATATTGATTCCCTTGCAAATGAGTTAACTATTTTCTGTTCAGTACTATAGTGTTTTTTGGTGGTGACAAAAGTTAGATGTGGTCTTACGTATTTGCTTAACCTTTTATGGGGATTTTATTGGGAATTTGCAATTTGATATATCTGCAATCAAAAGGGATGACATGTGGCTGGTCTTTCTTATTAGTAAATTATTTCATATTATTATTATGTTCCTCGCTATGTCCGGTGAAGACATTTTAAAGTATCTGTTTTTCCCCACCATTACCAGTTTAGATGTATGTATGACATTTAGACAAAGCGTTAGACAACCTAACCAGGCGTCAGAAAATCTGCTACACCTGCAACGTTGTGCCAAGACGGAATGCAGGCGGCGAGGCGAAGCTCGCTATTCATCTAGTGTATTAGAACTACGCAAGTACATTAACACCTTGAATGTTATGACTATTCTTCTTTTTAAACGGGGAAAAAGGTTATTCAATACCACCACTTGAACTGTCTTGAAGATTATAGATTCGTGCAACAAGCTTAGTGTGATTGTGTACTCATGCGTTTCTTCCTATGTGTAATTTTTTAAAACCGAAATCATGTCCACGGTTTTTCGAATGAGAATTATATCCCTGATGATGTAATTTCTTTTGCATTTCAGATTTCTGCTAATGTTCGTACGTTAGAGCATCTCCAGCCGCGTCCCCCAAAGCGTCCCCCAAACCGCGCCGGATCGAGCGTTTGGGGGACGTGTTTTGTTCGTGCCGCGTTTGGGGACGTCACTCCCCAGCCGCGTCCCCCAAACGCCTCCTCCAAATGAATATTGGTGCACGAAAATAAAGGTTTTCATTCAATTTTGATTATATATTACAAAGTTTGAATGAAAACGGCTAGATTTCATCTAAACCTAGACTACTGACAGCCCAGCGGTGCGTTCGACGGCCCCGCTCCGTCGTCGCCTCCCCTACGCCGCAGCTCCTCCTGCGCGCGCCTCCTCTCCTTGCGTTCGGCGGTGGCCAGACGGCTCCGCTCCCACCGCGCGTCCTCCTCCTCCGCGCGCCTCCTCTCGTTGCGTTCGGCGGTGGCCAGACGGCTCCGCTCCCGCCGCGCGTCCTCCTCCTCCGCCCTCCCCTGCTGCGCCGCCTGGAGGGAGAGCTCGACGGCGCGACGAATCTGCGCCTCTTCGCGGGCACGGGCGTCGTCCTGGAGCTTCTTCTTCGACTCGAAGGACTCGACGAGCGCGCGTTGCTGATCGGCCGTCTCGTCCGGGTGCGGCCCGTCGTCGTCGGACCACTCGAACTCGTCGTCGTCGTCGTCCTCCACCTCGGTCTCCTCCGCCTCGGCCTCCTCCTCCTCCATTGGCGCCTCCTCCTCCACATCTGTTGGCGCCTCCATCATCGCCGCCGCCAACACGTCGGCCTCCGCCGCCAACTGGTCCGCCCGCCTCCCCCATAACGCCTTCAGCGCCGCCTCCCGCTGATGACACTCCTCCGCCGCCAGCTGCTGCTGGCGCTCGATCGACTCCTGCCGCCGGCGCTCGATCGCCTCCCGCCGTTCACGGTACAGCGCATCCCGCTCAACGCGCTGGCGCCGGCGCTCGTCAGCCCACCGCTGCTCCATAATCTCCTGGTACTGGCGCCGTCGCGCCTCTTCTCCCGTCGAGGCGTCGAACGCCGCAACGGTGTCGCACTGCTGCTCGTGCCACGCTGCTGCCGCCGCGGCCTCGTCAGCTGCGGGGGCAGGGGCGTAGAACGCCGCTAGATCCGCCGCGTGCGCCGCCTCACGCCGCTGGCGGGCCTGCTGCTCGAGTACCTCCCGCCGCTGCTGACGAGAGCCAGGCCAAAGCGGCGTCCCTCGCCGCCGCCGAGCATCCCGGGCCGCACGGTCGGTGTCGACCTGCGATTCCGGGACTGGAAGTGGAGGAGACGGCGGTGGAGGGAAGTGGCCAGCGCCGGGGCGGTTCTCCATTGCCACTGGTGGAGGAGGAGACGGCGGCGGAGCGACGAGGGATGTGTTTGTTGCCGGCGGGGTGTGGTGGCTACCATTGAGCCGGGAGACCTTTTATAGACGCCGGCGTCGGGAAGAAAGCGCGGGAACAAGCGAGAAGAGGCGGGAAGATCGCGCGGGAACGGGCGGTGGCGTGCGAACGCCGGCGACGCGTGGAGGCTGCGCAGCACCGACGAGACGTCTCGCCTGCCCCTCCGTCGCCATTAAGGCAAAGTTGCCGCCGTGTGTCACTGCGCGCGAATAACTTCCGTCGCGAGGTAGGCGACGGTTAGGTTAAAATTAACTGTGCCGCTGATGGGTCGGCCCCGCCACTCCCCGCCTCGCTTTTCGTTGTGTCCGGCGTGCCCGGTGCGTCCCTTGTGGGACGGGGACGGGCTCAGGGCGCCGGACACCGTATCGGGGCGCGCCGGACAAAAATGGGCTTTGGGGGACGCGGCTGGAACGCATTTTTTGTCCGGCGCGCCCCAAATCCCTTTGGGGGACGCTTTGGGGGACGAGGCTGGAGATGCTCTTAGCTTGTCGAAAAAGACCTATTTCTTTTGCCTTGTCATTACAAAAAGAAGGTGGTGAAACCAGTGATAAACATGGTTCTTGTCGTCAAAAAGAGTTGAAGAACACAGATGTTGT
Source organism: Lolium rigidum (assembly GCF_022539505.1). Classification (NCBI taxonomy): domain Eukaryota; kingdom Viridiplantae; phylum Streptophyta; class Magnoliopsida; order Poales; family Poaceae; genus Lolium; species Lolium rigidum. The sequence continues at coordinate 27,839,618 of NC_061512.1, forward strand.
ATCAGAACCTATTTCCTCTCTCGCCTGTTTGTAATGAAAGCAATGAAATCAAGTGTCAGTCCAGCTCTTTTCACGAAGGAAAAAAGAAACAAGGAAATGCAGTGTTGGTACCTACTTCATTGCCACCAATGGCAGGATTTTCACAACTAAATGTTCCTTCACTTGATCAAAGTAGTCATCTTGAACAAGCACATTCTCCCAACATTATCATACCTTATGCACCTGTGGCGGCGCCTCAACTTCGACAGTTACAGGCTCCGATGTTTGAAACTTTTGGACAGCCAAGGCCTCTCCCACAGGGCCCACCTTTGGGAATGCGGTCACTTGCCCCTCAATCCGTGAGTTGTTACTTTTAACACATGGCCTTCATGCTAAGGAAAACACTGCAATATACTAAGAGCATTTCTAGCAGAGCCCGTAAAAATGCAAACCGAAAAATTCGAGTTCAGTCTTCCGAAAACGTGTTTACGGGTCGTAAAACGGCTGGCACAGAACAGAGTCTATAAACTAAACCGAAAAACAGAATATTCGAAAATTATCATCTTCTCCACAAGAACCGTCCGGGCTGCTGCCTAGATCTCCTCGTCCAGACCGGCGACCGTGCCCCCGACTACAGCTGCGAGCTTAAGGGTGAGACGAGGAGACGAGGACGGTTGCGCACGGCTCGATGAGGCGTAGGTCCGACCGACCGGCCGGACACGGCCGGACACAACCGAGATTGCTGCTGCCGCTCCGCCTTGCAACAAAGCTGAAATTTATGATTGAAGATTGATTGCTGCAGGTAGCAGCTCTTGGCCGGCGCGCGCATGCAGCTGCTAGCTGCAGCTCTTGGCCGTGCGCCGTATGCAGACGTTCATCAGGATACCATTGGAGTGTTGGAAGAGAAGAAGCAGGGACTCTCTTTTCTGGAGGAAAATGGGTTCGACGTCAGGATCCTCCGGTCGCGTCTGGAAGCTCTGCTCCGCACATGATGACGACGATGATAATGTTGTGAGTTTGGTGGTTGCTGGTGGAGCTTGTCTAGGCTGTTGTTACTAATGCTAAGTGGTGGGCTATATGTTGTGTAAACTAGTGTGTACATGGCATGTGCGTGTTAGTATGGTTGTTGCAGCCCTCTAAGCCATTTGCTGCAACTATGCTTTTGGTGCTTAACCCTGCCAACTTTAACTCCCTAGCCTCCCGTAACTCCCCAGCCCTAAACGCCGCCGCCGCCTTTAGCGCCGCCGGGGCAAAGACCCTCAGGGCGTGGCGGCGGCGGGGGCCCTTCCTCGTCGACGCCTGGTGGACGGCGGCCGGATCCCCTTCCTCGACGCATGGCGGGCACGCGGATGGGTTGGGCGGCTGCGGCCTGCGCTGCGCCCCCTTCTTCCGTCGGCTCCGGCCAGCGCGGTTGGGATGGGCAGCGGCGGGCAGCGCTGCGGCCTCCCTCCTCCCGTCGGCTCTCCGCAGCACTCCGACAGGGGCTGGTGGTGGGCGGCGGCCAGGCTCATGGCCTGTGCCAATTTCCCCCCGCCTCTCGCCGGTGAGTGGAGGCGATCTCGGGCTTCATCCGCGACACGAGGTCGCCCGGGGCAGTAGCCTTGGGTAAGACGGTGGAGGTGACCCTCTTCTTTGCCGGAGAGGGTTGGCCTGCGGTTGGTGGTGGTGGAGCCGGCGACGGAGTCGCCGGTGGAGGGTTGGAGTGGCCAGCCCGGGATGGTCGCCGACGTGGGGGTCCGACCTGAATAAAGGCGGTGGTCCTAGGGTCTCTCTTGCGTGAAGAGGAAGACCTACCGGAGGCCTCGGACTCGTGATCTAACCGGAGTGTTGAGTTCCGGAAGGCTCCGCCGGCGAATGTAACAGTGCTTTTTGCCTGAAGTTTGCTGGATCGATGGTATTCGGTCGTGCGCACCCATGCTTTTATTCCGACCGATTGGTTCTGGAGGGAGCGGCGCGAAGCTCTTTTTCTGTGTTGACATCAAGTGACTATGGATCCATGATGAAAGTCGGAAGAAGAGAAGTTCATGAAGGCCGGAGGGGAGGACTAGCTAAGGGAGGTTCAAGTCTCCGTGTTGTTGAGGGACTTGCTTGGTGTTCCGGGCTTCACAACAGCGGTATGAAAGTGGGGGCGACAACACAGGTGGAGTTCAGAGTCCTACCTTTCAGGGTGAAAACCCAAGGTCTGGCCTTAACTGGTTGTGCCCGGCAATGACCTTGTTGGAGGCATTGTTTTGAGAGCGGGGACTATCTTCGGGGTGAAAACCTAAGATCGTTGATCGGGCGACGATGGTGTTCGCGCACTGTTCCCTTCTTGGAGGCGTCGTTTTTGGAGATTCTGTATTTCAGGTGTTGTCTTGGCGGTGGATGTATTGCTGTTGTTAGGCCCGAGATACTGTAGCGGGACTTTTGTTTCTTAGTTTTCTTTTTTTTTTGGCTGTGTGCATCCGTAGTGCCATTAGGGTGGTGCGTTGTTGCAGAGGCTGGGTGTAATTGGTATCATTTTGATATTAATATATTCCCTTTATCAAAAAAAATGCTTTCGGTGCTATTATGCTTTCGGAAATGCTTCACACACGACAACCCTCGTCCGATGTGTGTACGATACCACCTAGTGCTAGTTAATTCTCCTTCCCTCCCTAGTGGCTAAGTCCAGCCCAAACTCAAACCCGCAATACTGCCGAGCGTCTACTTCTCGTTCCAAAATCCCGATATGAAGCAATTTAACTTGTTCTTGCCGCGATTGGGATATATCAGTCCACCATGGATGAAGAGCAAAATTGTACAGAGCGCCACAATGAGAATCTCAAATTGTACAGAGCGCCACAATGAGAATCTCATATGTGGTAAGGGCATCTTCAACGGAGCGACGCAAACGAACGCATAGTATCCATTCTGTCCGCCCAGACGCAAACGCGTCCCAAAAAATGCTCCTCGAATGCGTTTGGGTGGACGGGCCCGCCTGTCAGCGACACAGATGTTTCGTCTTCAGTGCGGCATAACTGGTGGGAGGCGCGTTGCAGCTTTTTGCGTCGCGTTAATGGCGCTCCTCGCCTTCCGCGCGCGTGCACTGGTGGACGACGTCGCAACGGCTTCAATGGTAGGGAATGGAAGGCGAGGTAACATCCGAGCTTTTTTAAGGGTCGCTGGCGGCGCCCATTTTTCCCGCATGTGCTTTATGCATGACTGGTAGTATCGGTCTTGAGAGCAGTAGTACCGCTATCACCCTCAACACCAGGTACACGCCAGCTAGAACCGCCTGGCCGGTACAACCGCTTCCCCCGCGGAACCGGTACTACTGCTGGCAGTTCCGCTTGCGTTACCGGCCGTGTGGCCTTCGCTTATGGAAAAGCTCCGGTACCGAGGTCAGAACTACCGTTTGAGTCACTCTTACTAGGCCGAGTCCGATGGCCATGTCCAAGGCGAAGACAACGACCACGAGGATGGCGGCCCGGCGTGGGATCCGGAGACCCAACCGTCGAACATTAGCGAGGTGGAGGCCATTCCCATCACAGTGGCCAATAGCGAGCTCGGCTAGCTCGCTATGTTGGACGGCCTCGCCATCCCGCTTCGCGAGTCGTCGCTGGTGCAGGGGAGGCCGACAACTCCTCCGGCCACGCCGACACGTACCCCACACGCGTCGTCTCTTGATCCTTCGACGGCATGGGATCTCTAGCCACCTTCACCATAACATCCTGCTCCGCTGACGGCCTTGCAGCAGTCACCGCATGCTCCCCTTACCCCTCCTCCACCGCCAGTGTACCGGCTCCCATGGCAGATGCCGGAGTTCATCGACCTCGTCAGTGACGAGAAGCAGTAGTCCGTAGCTAGGTTTTAGCAGGCCAATGCTAGCCCTTTTAAATTTCTAAGCTTTTTGATGTATTTTTACAATATGTAAATTATGAGCTTTTTAGTGTAGAAATTAATTTATGCGTCGAGCTGATGGAGACACCCTTAGACGTAAACGAACGCGCACTCGATTTCGACCATTCAGCCTGACGCAAACAGATGAAGGCTATCAATTTTATCTTCTGATTTAGGTCGCCCCGCTTGAGATGGCCTAATTGAAAATTTCAGAAGGACACGCGCCAGCGGCAGCATGTGACATGCGTTGATCAGTCCTTCTCGTCTCTACCGTTGTCTGCAAAGGGATGAGCCAGAGGAGGAACCAAGCGAGCGCTTATTTGAGATATGTTTATCTCATGGGAGAATAGACCACGTACTTTCTTTCTCATGATAGTGCGCCCAAAAGCCAAATTGCTCGTGCGTGTGGTAAGTTAGATCGTACATAAATCGGACGAGATTTATCGTATGCATAGCAGGACTCATTTGCTTTTGGCACTGCATCTCTGCTTCCTGCTACTACTTCATGCTCTTGCTGTGAGGTCATGTGATGCCAAAGTCTTCTCGGTCGCCAAGAGTAATGTAGGTGGTCAAATGTGGCATCTATAGGCTGTAGCAGCTCCCGGTCAGTGGCATGCGACAGGCGAAGCCGGAGAGGTAGGACACTAGCCGATGCGCAAGGGCGAAAAACGCCAAGGAACCTACCGTGAATCTTGGGGCGTGGATTGTCAGTTGTCACACATTTATTTAGTCCTAATGAGAGCTGAGTGGCGCCTGAACCAATCCTTCCATGGAGGGCCTTCATGTTGATGGCTGCGAAGGTGTTTGTGATAAAATACGTTTCAGATTGCTTTCTAAACTGTAACTTTATCTGATTCAATACTTGCCCACATTATGTTCAGGTAAGGACAATCTCAGTCTTCTGAACAAATTTGGTCCTGTGATATGAGAACTGAAGTGACAGATAAAGTGCACGTTGGGGAATACTCGCGTTCTTTCATATTTCATATTTGTAAATTCACGTGTGGTCCACAATCACGAAGCTGACGTGCCAAGCTCATCCAGGATGATGGCTTATTCACTGTCCGGAGTGCTTATAACCTGGCACTGGACCTACGGAACACAACCCCTCCTAATTCAAGTAGGAACACAAATGGGGACAGACCTTTGTGGAAAACAATTTGGAATTCAAATGTCCCACCAAAGGTAAAAATTTTCACTTGGAAACTTGCTACTAATAGTCTGGCGGTGCAGGCTAATAGAAGCAGGAGACTTCCTAATGTGCTTCCTACATGTACCATTTGTGGGAGAGAAGAGGAAACAGGGTATCATGCTACAATGAAGTGCACCAAAGCAATGGCATTGAGACAAGGTTTAGCCAAGAGCTGGAAACTACCTCAGGAGAAAGAGCTTGGTTTTACAGGCAATGATTGGGTTCTAGTACTTCTTGATAAGTTGGATAAAGAAATGAGGGAAAAAATGATGTTTATTTGGTGGAGAGCTTGGCACCACCGAAATAACATAATTTTTGACAAGGGAGATGCTTCTGTTAATAACTCCATCCGCTATTTACAAAACTATCTAGCTACCTTGCAGGGAATAGCAAAGGGAGGAGACTTAGCGAATAGGAAAGGCAAAGATAAGGTTCTTCAAAATTCTGAAATCTACAGGGCAAAGGAGACGGTGGCAACAGAAACTTGGAGGAAGCCGGAAGAAGGATGGGTGAAGTGCAATGTAGATGCAAGCTTCTCAAGTGAAGAAAGAACGGGAGCATGGGGAGCTGTACTGAGAGATCATAATGGATAGGTCATTGCCTCGGCATGGGACTATATTTCTCACTGTAATTCAGCAACTGTAGGGGAAGCAGTAGCATGCTTGGAAGGCCTTAAATTAGCACTGGCAAATTCATCCTTAAATCTGATTATTGAAACTGACTGTGCTGCAGTACAGGAGGTGTTTAAATCTGATAGTATGGACAGATCTGAGTCTTGTGTTATAGCAAAGGAATTTAGACTGAAGAAGCCCCCTGATAGACAAGTCGTGTTAGCTAAGATTAGCAGGGTCTATAATGCTGTAGCTCATGAGCTCTGTCAATTAGGTCGTAGAGAGTTGAGTGGTGGTGTGTTACAAAACTCGGTTCCGACCTGCGTGTCGAAAGCGGTTTTGGATGATTGTAACCAAAACTTTGTTATTTGATTAATACATTGCCAGTTTTCAAAAAAAAAAGGATGATGCAAAACATGGATTTAGAGCATCCCCACTCGTTGGCGCTCCCCACGTCCAAATCCGGACGAAACAATCGCCGGATTGGACGAAATTAAGTCGTCGGGAGTACCGTATTTCCAGTCGTCCACCCGGAGTTCGGCGGATAGAGTTTAAATTCAAATAAATCGCCGTCCCGCGCTACAAGTACGGCCAGTTGATCGGCAAAAGGAGCAAAAGGATCAGCCACAGATCGGCGATCGGAGGGAAATTACACGGAGACGGGCTCGTCGGCAGTCCCGGCCGGCACGGCGGTGTCCGACGGACCGAGTTCCCTCACACGCGGCCGAAGCGGCCGCGGCGGGCGACGAGGAAGCAGCGGCGGTGGACGTCAAAGCAGCCGCGGTCGACGAGGTAGATGGTGAGGTAGACGAGGTAGGAGCCGGCGGAGACGACGAAGGACCGGCCGGAGTGGCTCGGAGGATGTCGCTGCGGTGGCCCCGGTACCAATTCCTCGTCTCCTCGTCCATCGGTTCCATGTCGCCGCCGCCCATGAGGAACGCCAAGTCTGTGTTCCTCTTCTTCGCCGCCGCCGTCGTCTTCGGCGAGGCGATCCGGACGCCTTGGTTGGCGAGCATTTCCCGCCACCTGCCGTCGAACTTGTCGTTCCTCCCGTCGGCGTGCGACCTCAAGTCGGCCCAGCACTTGTCGATCGACGCCTGCATCCTGTCGGCGGGATTGTCCGTCCGTTTGAGCTCTTTCGGCTTCTTCGGCCGAGTTCGGGCGCCCTTCCGCCGCGCAAGCCGCCGGAGCGTCGGGGTTGTACTTGCTCGGTCTTGCTCTTCGAGAGGGTCGTGCGAATTTCCTTCCACTTCTCGCAATTCTCGAGGCGGGCGTAGACGTTGAGGAACTTGAACTGCAGGCCGGTGTCGTCCGTGTACATGTCCAAAGCTCGGCGCAGCTGGGGAAAAAAGAGCACGGCGATACGGGTCAGGTAATGCAGGGTCGGCGGAGCATACCTCGGTGATGCAGGGTCGGAGGAGCATACCTTTTGCTCCAAGTCGTGGCCGCTGATCGGCCGTTTGATGACCTCCTCCTGTATGCCGTGCCATTTGCTGCACGCCGTCTGCATGATCCCCCAATGGGTGGCCATTGCCTTCTCTCCCCGGTACACGTTCATGTTCGTCTTCTTGAAGTAGGGATCGACGAGTTTGCGTTCCTCGTACGCCTGCTTCACTCGAAGCCGCATGTGTCGAACGACCGATTGGCCCCGATTATGCCGTTCGTGGACACGGTCATCCAAGCTTCGGCGAGGCACTCCTCTTCCTTCGGCGTCCATTTGATACGCGGTTCGGCAGGCGGCAAGTCCTTCTTCCTCTTCTTCTTCCCCTTCGACAGGTTGGCGGATGCTTGAGTTGGCTCTTCTACTTCCTCGTCTTCTTCTTCGACGGCTTGGCTTCCGTCGGCGACATCCTCCCGATGCCCGTTGCGCGCCGCCACAGCCTGCCGTCGCCCTCGTCTCCTCTTGCGTGAAGAACCCCGGGCACGCAGCGGCGGCGGCCATGAAGAACCCCGGGCTCGCAGCGGCGGCCATGGAGCCGGAGGTGATCATCTCGTGGATCTCCTCTTCGTTCGGCGCCGCCATCGCGCCGAACGGCAGCGGCCCTCGTCGCAGGGCCGGCGAGGTGTCCTCGAACAGGCCGCCGCCGCCGACGTCAAGCTCGGGCGGCGACGTCGTGGACCTGGGCGGTTGGACGTGGGCGCCCTCTTGGAACACGGCGGTCGGCGACGGCGAGTACGGCGAAGGGGAGAAGGACGACGGGGAACCGGTTGTACCTTGCGTCGGCCATTGGCCGGGGAACATGCTGCCGCCGCCGCTAAAGGCCATGCTGATCAGCCTCGCTTGTTCGTCTCGGGCCGCCGCCGCCGTCCTCTTGGCGGCGGCTCTTTTCACCCTCTCCGCCCTGGCGCTTGTTTCCACCTCGCGCCGTTTCTCGTCCGCCGCCCACTCGGCGTTCGACATGCCCGGCGGCTTCGTCTTCTTCGCCCGCATCTTCCTCGCCGGCGCCTTCGGCGGCATTGTGGTGGACGAGAGAACACGAGGAGGAGAGTGGTGGTGGACGAGAAGGCGCCGCCAGGAACTGGAGCTGGAAGACGAGGAGATTGGGGGATTTCGGCGGGAGAGAATGGGGATATGCAAGCAAAATTGGAGGGAATGGGATATGCAAGCAAATTGGAGGGAAAATCGACATGATTTGGTTTTCCAGTCGCCGACTACGCGGGTCCACACGACGTTTCGCGCCAAAATCTTTCGTCCGGAGTCCCCGAGCGCACCCCGGGGGGCCGGGGATGGCGTGGGCTCGCCGGATGGATGAAGGGCCAAATCCGGACGAAAACGAGGAACCGGGGGCGCGACTGGGCCAAATTTCGCCGTCCGGATGGAAAAAACGTCGCTCGGGGGCCTCGTCGGGGGGACGAGTGGAGATGCTCTTAAAACATTGGTGTCCTGTCTGTCAATGAATTAAAACTAAATATACACAAGAAGTGCTTCTAGTACATTTCACTGCATGAATCCCAAAGTATAAACATGCTCATAACTGTTGAGACCATTTCAGAATAACAAGCCACGCTGCTAGGTGTCCACACACTGTACACCATACGAGTTCTTATTTTTCAAATTTTTGGCTGTACAAGTAAGACGGAGTGGTTCAGTATGAAAAAAAGGGGCATGGATCGCTCAAGGTCAGCAACTAGTTTTGGATCAACATTGGCATTGCTGTTGACAAATGACATCCTAGGAGATTAGCCTAATTAGATCATGAAAAAGAGTGTGAATCATCACAAGTCACACACACCAATACCACAGATTCTTCCCCATCCCAAAAAAGCAGTACTACGGGTATCATCAGGTTTAGAAAACACGTCCTGCAATTCATCTATTCATAAGAGAAAAAAAAAACTAGATGTATCAGGACCAAATTTCACAGGATCTGCTAAGCAGATCAAACCAATTCACCCAGGGGAGCAAAACTCAAGCATTTGTGCATAATCCGTCTTCCGGATAAAAGAAGAAAAGAATGTGACATTGTTTCACTATCACATAAACTACGGGGAGTACCATGATTTTTTTTTTTTTTTTGCAGTGACAGACTCCAAATGTAAGGTACTAATCATTCAGAGTCTGCAAATACTATAACTAAAATGATTGAGAAAACCGTGTATACGTCAATACGTGCACCAATAGATCACACCACAATAGGTAAAAGTTTCTGTCTATCAACACTGAAACCAGAACAGATCTTTAATCAAAACATATATCGAGTTACCAAAACATCAGTCTATTTTGAACTGGCATATGAATTGCTTGCTGCAGGGCAGTGAATTATCAACATTGTCTAGAAGAGCAGAATCCATGAAAATAAGCGAGGCATCCATGGACAGTTTGTGAGCAGAAAGCTTACAGAAGCATGCATTGATCCCAAGCAAAAGACATGTACTACCTCTGTCCATAAAAGGATGTCGCAAGTTTGTCTAAATTTAGATGTAGCTAGACACTATTTTGTGTATAGATACATCCAAATTTAGACAAATCTCCGACATCCTTTTACGGAAGGAGAGAGTATAAAATTGCAAATTCAATTATTAACACACCAGTCAGGGTTCTAAAAGCTAACAAGCTGGAGGATAAGCCTATAACAAATCATGTACACAGATATAGAAACAATGATCGAGGGCGTATCTCACTGGAGGTTCATCAAACCGACAATAACATGCAAAGGTAATTTCCAAAGCAACGATTAATAACCAAAGACAGTTATCTAAAGGAATGATTCATCCCTAAAGTTTAATAGCATGCCTCTTATCATAGCATAAGTCCTGTAATTCCCACTCAAATTACCCAGTAATTAATTGACTATTCGTCTAACGAATTAACATTCATTATTCTTAAATTTCACAGAATATTGCTCAGTGATCTTAACACTACACAAGCAAGGCATGTGTAGCATTCTTGAACCACATGATCGCTAATCCCAGAGTGTATTTAGATCAAATTGTATGAGAAAGTCAGGAATACATTATTTTTGTCCAAGGATAGTACATGAAACTGATTACTCCCTCCGGTTCATATTAATTGACTCTAATATGGATGTATCTAGACACATTTTAGTTCTAGATACATCCATATTGAAGTCAATTAATATGAATCGGAGGGAGTAGTAGATTGTGAAACAATGCAAAAAACAAATCCAATATAATTCCTCTTAAACACTATACGCAGACAGATATAAAATGACGTCTAACAATGTATCATGCCACAGGTTGAAAAATGCTCCTTTCTTTCAATGTTGTTGCAGCTTGTCAGATCTTTCCTAACTACAGTCAGGAGTGTTCCATTGACATTAAAAATGCCTAGCTGCTTGAAACAAATAAAATAATTAGTAGAACACAAACTAATTCTTTTACCACAAAAAAAGAAATATTGGGAGTAAAAATGAAGTTACTGGTGAAACAAAAACGAAATAACAAGTGTGATAAAATGGCATGCAGACAAAAAATCATAAGCTCCAAGGTCATCTCATGAATTCACCTATCAGGAGATGAATTCAAAAAACATATAGCCACAATTGTAAGTTCGAGATAAGAGAAGGAACATATGATGTGAGCTTTTCTTGACTGTCACATACTAAACCAGAGACCATGGCGATTTGCAGAAACAGGTAAAAGCAGAAATAAGGCACTGGCCATTCAGAGTCCAATCTAAATAAGAGATAGGCAAAACGGTGCATTGTGCAAAATTCACAAGCGTTGGAGGAAAATGCTCCTCCCTGATTACAAATTTGAAAATATGACGTCACCTGGCTTGGGTTTCCGCTTTCACATATATGCTAGGACTGGTGGTTAACAGCAAGAGCAACCAAAGTAGGATTCTTCTCATTCAGAGAGCAAAATCAAAAATAGAGATCAGAAAAACCATGTATGCGCAGCTCTCAATCACACCAAAACACGTTCTATCCTTCCACACTAACCACCCAAAATAACATTATTATATTAACCGAGCAAGATCTAACTTCAGGTCAAATATTAATCCCTGCAGCAGGGCAGTGAAAAGTCTGATACAGCAAGCTCCCATGAAACAAAACATGTAACTGCAGACCACATACAGAACATCAAAGTATACATTCTGCCAAACAAAGCTAAAGTTTACCTTAATTATTTGATGAAAGAGACAATTAAGATACAACATATTATGTCCACAAATTACAGGTTCTCATGAAATTCACAGGTCATTGCTTAATGATCTGAATGCTTGAGAACTATTTGCAAGTATGGCCTTCTTGAACCAAATGACTACTATCCAGAATGTCATTTAACTGAAAGCATAATACAGAGTTCAGATTTCTTGATCTAAGAAGACCGATGCAATTTGTCACTTGTGCCATGGAGCGCAGGGGGAAATTAAATGTATGCAGTACGAACTGTAAACATTCTGGATCATAAGTTAGACAATACAAAAGAAATCAAATTCTGCAATAAACATCCTCTGCTTAATTCCGAATAAGTAAATCCCCTGGCACAGTCTCGGAACACAAAGCAACATGAAAGTCAATAGAAGTAGATGCTGTTAAGGTTCCAGGATAATATGAACTATAAAGAAACACTAAGGCACAACACCAAGTAGAGTTTTAAGAAACACTAACAAGATAAGCAACAAGAACTCACCAAAAGAACAAATCCAGCCTCAACATCTATATATGCGCAAATGGACCAGTTAAATCCAACTCACGAAAATGGTTCATATACCAACAACTGTGGACAAATCTATGAGTCGTAAAGTAAAACAGAGCATCACTGAAAACCCTGTTGACTAGCTGAAGCTTCCTGTGATGTTCTGCCAAAAATTCCTCATTGTTATTCCTAGTTCTGATGCCAAGCGTCATCAACTCTAGCAATCTCTCGTTGAAGACAAAGAATGCAACAAAAGTTAATTTTCTACTCAATGCCCCGATACCTTTCCAACACTGCTGTCTTCAAACGGGTGTCAAGACATCTGATCACTTTCTAGTGTTTACGACACCACAAACTGTTTGGCCTTAATTCAGATGTCTGAAAAGAACATAGGCAACATAAAACAAAGATTAACCACTTCCTTAGAGACAGTGAATGTCTATCTTCATTACTTGAGTAAAAGAGGAAGTTCCAGAAGACAGTAAGATATAACATGATAAGCCCATGTACATTGACAGTTATCAGAACACATATTACACTAGTGATTGTCCAAACTGACGAAAAATTGGAAAGCTAATTCTCCAAACAAACAAGAGAAATAACTAAAGCTAACTGTATGTATCACTTATCATAAACACATCCTGTGAATGTGATTCGCCTCAAGGCCACTCAAATTTATCTAGTACCATGCTCAGAAAAGGTTAGCTTAAAATTCATAGGTCATTACCTAATGACCTCAACACTAGAGAAGTATATCCAAGAATGTCATAGTACAAAGTCTGGATACATCACTTGTGCTGTTCAGTGCTAGGGAAAATTGAACTAATATATGCAGTACAAATTCTGAACATTCTAGATAATAAGTTGCACAGCACAAGACAAAATCAAATTCAAAAATATTAGATAAAAACAATCTCAAAACCATTAATTCGAAACAACTAATCCCTTAGCACATATCTCAGGGACACAAAGCAAGCAATACGAATTTTAGACAGTAAGTAGGAGTTGATGGTATTAAGGTTCCACGATAATATGGATAGTACAGAAACACTACAAGCACAAGAACTAACAGAGTCTGAAGAAAATACAGACAAGATACTCGACGAAAGAACCAGTCCAGCTTTTCAACATCTATATATATAAATATATGCGAATGGATCAGTTAAATCCAGTTTACGGAAGTAGTTGATATACCAATAATTGCGTATATATCTGTCAGTCGTAAAATAAAACCGAGCATCTGTGGAAACCCTGTTCTCTAGCTGAAGCTTTCTGCGTTGTTCTGCCAAGAACTCCTCAGAGTTGTCCGTGGTTCTGATGCCAAGTGTCATCAACTCTAGCAATCTCGCATGCAATACAAAGAATGTCAGAAAGCTAACTTGCGACTTGGTGCCTCGATACTGTTCCAACACAATTGTCTTGAGAGGGATGTCAAGATATCTGATACGATTCTGCTTCTTGCGGAGACGCCACACATTTGTTGGCCCTGATTGAAATGAGTGAAAAGAGCACTGACAAGAATAAAAATAAAATGAGCACTTGACAACATAAGAGATGAACAGAGCAGTTGAAGTATGAATGAAGAATCATCACCTCGATGTATAACTTCTCCAAGCACGGAAAGAATCCCATCAGTTTAATCACTGTATCCAAACAAAGAACATGCATATCAACAGCCAAAATCTTGACAGTCCGCACCACCGCCGGCAGGCTATCAACGCACAATCCCTTTAACAAGCATGTAGGAAAACATGAGGCAATTACAAGTGCAGAAGAAATGTAACTGATTGCACACATGAATGCAAGTCAGAAGCCTGGTGAAGGAAGAAGTCGGAAGGCATGGCTACCTGAATAACCGCTGAGCCAAACGAGATTTTGGTGAAGTTGGAAAGGTAGCGCAGGGTCTCCAGTTTAGGTGCGGAGATTACCGATATATTGAGGTTGTCACCACTTTCATCAAGATGGAGCAGCCTCTTAAGACATGGGGCATTCTCAATGACAAGTTCCCTGAGCTTGAGCTCATTGTACCCTAGACATTTAACATCTACACCTATGCTTCTAAGGCTAAGGGAGTTGATCCGGATGCAATGGAAGCCAAAGCTGCAGTTAATCAGCAAGCGCTCCAGAGCTGGACACCCAGCAATCAAGTGATGCAGTGAACATTCCGAGATTCTGACCATTTCAAGTGTGAGTTGCTTAAGCTGGGGGAACCGAAGCCCCTGAACGGTGGTGTCAAGGAAGTTGTATTTTGTAATGGTGGCAACACGAAGGGTGGTCGAGAGGCGGGAGATTGGTACCTCCAGTGGATACCATAGGTAGTAGGATAAATCAAGCTCTTGTAGATTGCAGAGGGCGGCTGATCGGAGCCACTCGTCCATGGTAGCATTCATCTGGAGCAACTCATACTCGGAGGCACTTAGGCACTTGAACTTGTATATGAAGCGTCGGCCGGGCCCCAGGTGCGAGGTGAGGATGTGTGATACGACATCATGGAGTTGAATCCGACGCTTGACGAGGCCACGGCAGTCGAGGTTGAGAGGGGAGGAGCGCCAGATGTGGCGCCACCGGCGGGCGAGGATCTGGGTGCGCGCGCCGTCTTTGGTGGGGAGAAGGGTGATGATCTCACCGAGGAGGTCGTCGGGGAGGTCGCTGATGACGTCGACGTCGACTCCGGGAGGATCACCCGCCTCCATTTCCATCGCCATCTCCATGAGGCGCAGCGGTAGCTAGGGTTTAGATGATGGTGGCACAATGTTGCGGAAGGAAGAGGGCCAGCGGATGGAGCGACGAGGATGGCCCGGAATCGCGAGGAGCGGGCATGGGCGGAGGAGGAGGCAAGCGCCGCCGTGGGGGCGGCCGGCGGCCGGCGGCGGCGCGGTCGGGTGGAAACAGAACACGACTCCGCGATTTGTTGAAACCAGAAACGGACCTGAATGGGATTTATTTTGTTCCCTTATGCTTCGATGTGTTAGATATTTGATCGTCTTTCGTGCTAAGGCTTAAATTGTTCTCATGTCACATTTAACATAAAAATTGTGTTGTCTCTTTGTTTCTGTTTCGCCAAATTTTTAGAGAATGCATTTTGTTTTCTCCACGTCAAGGTTCCAGCCCAGGAAAAAAAAAAGTGAAGAATGCACTCGGCCAGATCATTAAAAATTCTGAAACTCCGTAAAAAAAAAATACTTGTTTGCAAAGTGCTCAATACATTACCACTGCATTCTGTTTTAGTCTACGTTCTAAAGAAAATCAGACAAATTTGTACGATATTTATTAGTACTACTTAAATAAATAAATAAATAACCAACTGAAGCTATATTGAAAATAGTGACCACTGGTGGAAAAAGGGCCTTTGGTCGCGGTTCGCAACTGCCATTAGTCGCGGTTGCGCAACCGCGACCAAATAGGCGCGACTAAAGCCCCCACCCTTTAGTCGCGGTTGCTTACGAACCGCGACTAAAGGTCCGTCCACGTGGGCGCCAGGCGACCGTCGGGGCGGAGGCCCTTTAGTCGCGGTTCTTCTGGCCGACCGCGACTAAAGGCCGCCGCAGGCCCTAAACCTGCCCCCCCTAAACCTGTTTTTTGTTTAATTTGTATTGTTTTATTTCTTTTTTGCTTTATTGTAATTTTGAAGGAGTTTCACATATTCTACGGTACTACATACATGCATGCATATGAATGTACAATTTCAAACAAATTTGAAATTAGAACCAAAAAGAATTCAAGAGGAATATACAATATATATTCAATATCATCGGATGACCATATACAAGTTTGAACAAGTTTCCATACATAATTTAATGCATGTATAGTTCTACGTCCTCGTAATGGTGTTCTCCTTTAGGATCGAGGACTTCCCTCACGAACCATCCAGACTAGTTCCTCTTGAAGTGGTCGGAAGCGAGCTTCGGACTAAGCATCATCCGGAGGTTATTCCTCTGAGCATTGGTATCACTCGGAACGCGCTTAGAGGTGTATCTCCGGATCATCTCACAGACATAGTATCCACATAGATTGGTCTCCGGTGGCTGAATATCGCTACCATTCTTAGCCTTTGACCGCATGAAATGTAGCTCTTTTTTGAATTCACCGACCTTTGTATCTGAGAACCGTCTCCAAACCCTACGAGGCAAAGAAAATTAAATGAACAAGAGAGTTATTAGTTAATTACTTGAAGCTTAATTAGGAAATGAACGAAATAGGCCGATCGATATAGAGCGCAAATGAATGAAAACAATTACTTTTGAATCATTTTTCTCATGTCGGCCCAACTCGCCGCATCCATATTCGGAGAGTCGTGGATGAGACATTCTGATTTGTCAATTTTAATTACTAGCAGAATCCAGTGGAACCTGCGGACACGATACATGCACAGTACGTCATGCATGACTCATCGATTAGCCGGCCACATACCATGCATGGAGTAAACAAAAGAGAATGTGCTCAAGACATAAACACTCACCCAAAAATGGTAAGGAAATAGAATATCACTTTTGAGTTGCTGCTTTGTAAGAAACTGCCACAGGTCTGCCTCCACGTCGGTGGGGTGATGCTGTAACGTATATCCATTAACGATGTGTGGGTCAATGAACCCAACATCATGGATGTTCCTTACTCGCATTCCTTAATCTTCAATCTGCATGTATAATAGCGGACACAACAATATAGTTAGGACATATATATTGTGCAGGCAATATGAACGAGATGGGGTAGAAATAAATCACTTACGTAACGTAGCAACCGATGATAGATTTGTCGAGCTCGCGCAGATTGAAAAGCTGGAACAATTCACTCGGATGAATTTGTTACAGAGTAACTGTTTGAAGTGATGCTCATATCCAACTTCCGCAAAAATATATTCTTTGGCGTTTTTATTTTTTATGTAACCCTTGTACCATTTCAGCAGACCTCTCATTTGTGGAGGTAGATCCTCTTCCTGCGCAGGCTCGACGAGAGGCCCATTCTTCACATATGTAAGTACTACCTCCTGCACTGGCGCCTCATCAAGGCCTAACAGTTCACGAAGAGTAATACTAAGTTGGCCGCTTGTTCTCTGGCACTCGTTACAGTCAATCCCTGTGCTGCCGCAGCTTCTATGATTTCGGGGCATCCGGACCGGCGGCTGTCACTATAAGCGGGGCAATCGATTGTTTACTTTGTTCCCCGAGCTGGGCAACAACTCGTTTCCCGCTTTGTGCACTTTGTAATTCCGCTTTATCGGCCTTCTCTTTCTTCTCCTTGAATATGCGTGCCTGATTCTTTAGTTCACGTGCATAGTCGTCGCGCGATTCTTTGCGGCTTGGGACGGTGTGTTCAAAAATGACTTAGCCCACTTCTTTTGCTCATCGGAAAATGCGGCTTGGGCTCGGGCTCTCTTTTCTTCTTGCAGCTCGCCTTCCATTTCTCCGAATCGAGCGGCGCCCGCCTCGACTTCCTCGGCACTACATTCCCAAGGCCTCGTGGGGAGAGGCTTCGATGATGGCTCCGGTACCTTTGTTTTCTTAGGTACGTAAGGGTCCGGGTTAATAATCCGGGACTGCTGCTACGCTTCTTCGCCGGAGGTGGATTGGGGGCGGCGTACGCTTACTCGCCCGGGGCGGACTAGGGGGCGGCGGCTGCTTACCCGCCGGAGGTGAATTGGGGGGCGGCGTCGGCCCTCGTGAAGGAGGTGTAGGTGAAGCACCACCACCACCACCGCCACCGCCGCCATGATACGTCCAAAACGTATCTACTTTCCCGAACACTTTTGCTATTGTTTTGCCTCTGATTTGTGTATTTTGGATGCAACTAACACGGACTAACGCTGTTTTCAGCAGAACTGTTCTGGTGTCTCGTTTTTGTGCAGAATTCCAACTTTCAGGAAAAACCTCGGGATTTTGACGAAAGGGCCTATTTTCCCAGAATACTGACGGAGCCAGAAGGACAAGTAAGGTGGAGGCCCGAGGGCCCCACACCATAGGGCGGCGCGACCCAGGGGGGGGCCCGCGCGGCCCTGTGGTGTGGCCCCCTCGGTCGGCCTCCGACGCTCTCCTTCGGACTACTTATTCGCCTCGACCTAAAAACGCACGGGGAGAAGTCGAAGTCGCCAGAAACCCTCCAGAACGCCGCCACATCGCGAAACTCCGTCGCGGGAGCCAGAAGTCTCCGTTCTGGCACTCCGCCGGGACGGGGAATTGGAGGAGATCATCACCGCCATCACCGCCAACGCCTCTCCATCAACCAGCAATGTTTCCCCCATCCATGTGTGAGTAATTCCCCCGCTGTAGGCCGAAGGGGATGGTAGGGATTGGATGAGATTGGTCATGTAATAGCATAAGATTGTTAGCGCATAGTGCCTAGTGTCCGTAGATGGTACTTTTATGATATTGTTGCAACTTGTTATGCTTAATGCTTGTCACTAGGGCCCGAGTGCCATGATCTCAGATCTGAACATGTTATTGATTCATGAAGATATTCGTTGTTTATGATCTTACCCGCAAGTTGTATACACATGTCGCTGTCCGGAACCAATGGCCCCGAAGTGACAGAAATCGGGACAACCGGAGGGAATGGTAGCGATGTGAGGATCACATGTGTTCACGGAGTGTTAATGCTTTGCTCCGGTACTCTATTAAAAGGAGTACCTTAATATCCGAGTAGTTTCCCTTGAGGCCCGGCTGCCACCGGCTGGTAGGACAAAAGATGTTGTGCAAGTTTCTCATTGCGAGCACGTACGACTATAATTGGAACACATGCCTATTGATTGATTAGTACTTGGACACCGTTTTATTATTATCTCGCAAATGCCCTGCTATGATTGTTACATGAGTTTCTCTCATCCATGCAACGCCCGTCATCCATCCCCGTGCCTACAGTATTTTAATCCTGCTCGTTTACTAAAATCACTACTGCTGTCTTTGTTACTCGCTACTCGTTATTTCACTACCGCTACTGCTATAAAACTGTTACTACTCGATAAACTCTTGCGGGCAAGTTCTGTTTCCGAGTGCAGCTGAATTGACAACTCCGCTGTTAAGGCTTTCAAGTATTCTTTGTCTCCCCTTGTGTCGAATCAATAAATTGGGTAATACTTCCCTCGAAGACCGTTGCGATCCCCTATACTTGTGGGTCATCAAGACTATTTTCCGGCGCCGTTGCCGGGAGCATAGCTTTATTTGGAAGTTCACTTGGATTGATATTGTTCGCTGCAAATTCTCCATCATGGGTAAACCTCGCGATACTAAGGTCGCCATATTACCATCCACTACAAGAAAAGGTACAACTCGAGTACCTCTCGCTGCTCTTGATTCACCATCCGTGATTGATAAACTTGTTTCACCGCCACATGCTTCAAATGCTCGGTACTTCGCTGAATCTGAAAACTCTCATAATATTGATAATATTTCTGCTGTGCTTGATGATAGTGGTTCATTGGGAACTTTTCTAGATGCTAAAATTGCTAGGTCTAGACAAATTGAAAATGCTGAAACTCCCGATGCTACTACACCCGTTAATTCACCCGAACTTGAATACTCTAGTGATGATCTTGATGAAGATTATGTGGAACTTGATGATGATTTTATTGAAAAATGCCATGCTACTACTGATGCAAGAAAAATTAAAAAGTTGCTTGCAGAACATACTCGTTAGATATAAACCGTCTCCCGATCCTAAATTTGCCACATCTCCTATAAACATTAGGGATAAAGATTATGATTTTTCTCTTGATCTATCTCATATAGCTATTGTTGAGAAAACACCTTTTGTGGTACTGAAAAAGAAAATGCTGTTGAACACATGACTGAGTTATCTACTTTGAGTAGCTTGTTTTCTCGATGATGTTAAGAAGCGTACTTACTTTGTTGCTAAAATCTTTCCATTCTCATTAAAGGATGACGCTAAAACTTGGTATAATAGTTTGCCACCTAGTTCTATTAAAAGTCCAAAAGAATTGCTTGTCTGTTTTCTTCCGGAAATACTTTCCTGCTAGTGCTCAACATGCTGCTTTGCGGAGAGTTTATAATTTTGATCAAGGAGATGAAGAGAAATTGCCCGAGGCTTGGGCGAGATTTTGCTCTCTTATTAGAGCTCGCTCGACCATGATTTAGAAAAGCATGATTTACTTGATATATTTTATAGTGGACTAACCATTGAGTCTAGGGCATACTTGGACAGTTGTGCTGGTTGTGTTTTCAGGAAAGAACTCCGGACGACGTCGAAGAATTATTGGCTAAAATAGGCCGGAATTATGATGATTGGACTACGCTCGAACCAACTCCAACGCCAATAGTGAAGAAGAGGGGTTTAATTAAATTGAATGATGAAGATATGAGGGAAGCCAAGAAGTCTCTCAAGGAGAAAGGTATTAAATCTGAAGATGTGAAGAATCTACCTCCAATAGAAGATATATGTGAGATAATTCCCCCTTCATCCATGATTGAGGTAAATTCCCTTCAGCGCTTTACTAGGGAAGATATTCCATATTCAAAACCTCCTGCGCAATGCTTAGATGAGTTTGATAATTATATTGTTAAGCAAGAAAATTTTAATATGAGAGTAGAGAATCATTTAATGGAAAATTCTCAAGCTATTAGTCAATTGCATGATATTGTGGATAGAACCTCCAATGATGTTAAGATGCTTGTTAAACATTTTCATATGATTCAAACTCAAATTGATCAACTCACTAAAGTGCAAAATGACTTGTTGGGAAATAATGCTAAAGAAAAACATGCTTATGAAGTAACAACTAGAGGTGGTGTCTCTACCCGGGATCCTCTCGTATCCTGAAGGGCATCCCAAAAGAATTGAACAAGATTCTCAACAAACTAAAACTAGTGCTCCATCTAAGAAAAAGAAGAAGAAACATAAAAATGTTGTAGAATCCTCTGAACCTGTTAATGATCCTAATAGTATTTCTATTTCTGATGCTGAAACTGAAAGTGGTAATGAACATGATAAAGATAATGATAAGAATGATACTCTTGATAAAGAAGAGGTTGAAAAAGAACCTGAAAAGCATGCTAAAAATAAAAAGTATACTAAGGAAGATTTTAGCGCTGAGAAACATGGTAATGAAAGAGAACCTTGGGTGCAAAAGCCAATGCCTTTTCCTGCTAAGAAACTAAAATCAAAGGAAGAGGAACACTATAATAAATTCTGTGATTGGATGAAACCTTTATTCTTGCAAATCCCTTTGGCTGATGCTATTAAATTGCCTCCTTATTCAAAGTATATGAAAGATATTGTTACTAACAAAAGGAAAATCCCCAATGAGGAAATTTCCACTATGCTTGCTAATTACTCTTTCAATGGCAAAGTTCCAAAGAAGTTGGGCGACCAGGTATACCTACTATTCCTTGTTCTATTAAGAATAATTATGTTAAAACTGCTCTATGTGACTTGGGCGCCGGTGTTAGTGTTATGCCTTTTTCTCTATACAAGAGACTTTACTTAGATAAGTTGATACCCACTGATATATCTTTGCAAATGGCTGATAAATCTACTGCTATTCCTGTTGGTATATGTGAGGATGTTCCTGTTCAAGTTACTAATAATCGCTTGATATTAACTGATTTTGTTGTGTTGGAAATGCCCGAAGATGATAATATGTCTATTATTCTTGGGAGACCTTTTCTTAACACCGCAGGGGCTGTTATTGATTGCAATAAAGGAAAGGTTACTTTCAATGTTGATGATAAGGAACACACCGTCTATTTCCCCAAGAGGATTGAAAAAGCGTGCGGAGTTAATACAATTTCTCATGTGAGAACTATCAAAGTGGGAACCATCGATTGTCCTATATATGAGCCTAAAGAAGAATATCAAACTCTTGTGATTGGATCCATATCAATACAATTCAAGGTAACATGATTGATTTTAGGTTTATTTCTTCATATGCTATATAAAATTTATTTGGTGGCAAGACTTGATCAACCTTGTTAACAAATACATCTTATATGCATAGAAGAGGTAAACAACATCTCTTTCTTCCTCCACTTGCTTTAGTTGCTGTAGCATTTTTAATTTGCAAAGTTTCTTAGTTGATTTGAGATTTCAAAAAATTTCTGGCCAGTAATAATAAACTTAATACCCAGAAATGTGCATTTTTCAAAGTTTTCAAAAATTCGCGAAAATTACACCGTTGGTCCTATTTTTCGACGAGGCACCTGGGAACACCAGAGGATGACCTGTGGGGCACCACAGGGTGCCACACCACAGGCTGGCGCGTGATACGTCCAATTTGCATCACTATTTTATATCATAATTTGCTGTTATTCATTGATATATTTCATATTGGGACACAATACTTATGTTATTTCATCTATTTTGCATGTTTCATGATTATTTGGAGATCGAGCACCGGAGCCGAGGATTCTG
>NC_061512.1:27861821-27897913 GCF_022539505.1 Lolium rigidum
TCTGAAGGTATAATTGATGCCCCTCCATGGGGGCTTCACATCGATTTGAGCTTCTCAGCCGTCCGATCTTCCTGGCAGGCTAATCTCGGCCGTTGATTTCTGGCTCAATTCTGCTAGCTAACCCCATGCAACGGCCAATTGTTACCCGTCTCCGGCTGCCATGTGGGCCCCACCTTTACCGGCCCCGCACGTCAGCGACCATGGCTGGGATCTCCGTCGGTGCGCATTGGCGTCGGCCAGTGGATCTCCACCCCGCAGGGGTATTTTCGGTATTTCAGCGGTATGGGTATAAAAGGCAGCATCCCACGGAGGGAAACCCTAGCCGCCGGCCCGCCAATCGCCTCGCGTGCTCATCTTCCCCAATCCCCTCCCGAGCCTCTCCTCCCCAATCCCCTCGCGATCTCCTCGCCCAATCGCTCGCGCTCGCCTCCCACCGGCGGAGGAGCGGCGCCGGCATGGTCGCCGGCGGCGGCGGGCCACCACCACCGTCACCAACCACCTTCTCCTCCAGCCCCTCCCGTCCCTGCGCGTACGACCTCCTCCTCTTCCAGCCCCTCACGTCCATGCGCCTACACAGCTCGCCGCTCGCACCTTGCCGCGAGGAGCCGCTGGAGATCGGCGGGGTCATCTAGGTGAGCCTGCCTCATGGGCGGCGGCGTCGAGCATGCCATGCCGCCTGGAGTGACCAGGAGGGTCTCGCCGGTGTCCGGGCCGCCGCCGCTTGGAGTCTCCCGCGCCGCCAGCCGGAATCACGCCGCCACTGGCTGGAATCGCGCCGCCCCAGCCTGGATTCGCGCCTCTCCACCGCCTAGAGTTGCCTCCGCCACCGCTCGTTGCCATCAGCAAGGTAACTTCTTCCTCCCGTTTTGATTGCTCCCGTTTCGTCCAGACTACATGTGCTGCCACTGGGTGCCTTGCGGATGACTTCAACTTCTGGGTGTGCGTCTCTCACGGTAATGAAGAAGAAAAACATGGGAAACACGAACATCTGTAAGAGCATCAACGTGGGGATGGAATCAGGAGTACAAAGGCCCACATTTTTTCTCCCCTTTTTGTTTTCATTTTTTCCCCAATTTTTTTGAGTAGCTGCTTGCCTTCAATGGATTGGGATCTGGCCATCATAGCATTTACAGATTGTTCTTGTTGTTGTTGCAGGTGGATTTAGTTACTGGAATGGACAGAGGAGAGGACCTCATCTTTCGTTTAGTATTGGTGTGATTGCTCGGTTGCTTGCTTGATTTTCTGCTGCCTTTTGTTCTAGGCTTATGCACAGTTGCACACAACGTGTTTGATGAAATGAGTGGAGAAAGAGAAATATATGAAAACCATTCATATCAGAGGTGATGGAAAAGTGATAGATTTCGAAAGGAGATGATATATTGGCTGTGACGATTGAGAAGAAGTGGTGGCTGGCGTGCGAGGGTGATATATTGCTTTAAAATATTGTCTATCACCCTCATAGTCCAAATTTTCTCCCTTGATCTGCTCTAGTGCCATGGTCTGCGAGGGAGTCGAGAGAGGGGTCATTGGACATGATAGCGAAGAGCTCTGGAGTGGGTTGATTTTGCTCATGTGTATGTGTTCCTCCATCCTCTCATGTACTTTTGTCCCTATTGATTTTGTGATCTTCAGCCACTTGAGCTGTTACAGGACAGACCGCTAAGATGATTCCACAGAGAATTGGTCTAGCTGTGTGCTTCAGTGAAAAGCTGACCTTGGTATGCTTCTCAACGCATTCCCTTTCTTCACCAGTCGAACTTTTAAACCGATAATTTCTTCTTACTATATGATATGAGGAGTTATGCTATATTCTGAATTTTGGATTTACACAATTATTCTACCACCAATCAAAGTATATTGGAGTAGTATCTGTTACAGGTAATAGAAGGGAATGATTTATATTATCATGTATTATACACCAACAAGGCCTTTACACAATTATCTGTAAACCATCTTTCTGCCAAACTATTTTCATCTTGAGAAGCAATATTGTATTGATGGGCTACATATGATTTATGGTCCTACAACAAAGTCTTCCCATATTTCTCTATTAAGGTAAGATAACCATTCGTCCCAAAGACCAACAAATTCTGAATCTTGGTTACTACTTTGTATATGAAATGGCTTCCTCAATTTCTTTTCTCCACCACAACAAAAGAGATAAAAGAGGAACTTGATTTGTTTTCATTGTTTCACTTTTGTACTGAAACTGTTTTTTTCCTCGTGTTAGAACAACTAGTGCATATGGAATAAAATTTATTTATTTCTCTTTCTAGCTATTAGACTTGATGCAACTCAGCAGCTCACTCTATGGTATGCTGTAAAAAATGCAGCCTGCTCTCTGTAATGCTAATTTGGCAGGCTTTGGTTATAGTAGTAAGCACTGTTTGTCTACTTCTCTTCACATTGTTTTGAGATCCCTTCACAGAGACATTGGCGCGAGGACGGCTAATCCTTCTATTTGACTGCGGTGAAGTTAGCAGTGACAGAGAAGTGTTGCGGACTAAGTTGGAGTTGCTGAACAAGCTAGATGGATTTAGCAGTGATGAGAGGATAAAGGTAAGGGTGTCCTAATATCTGTCTCTGTAATATGGATGCGTGCAAGCTCAACATGTAAAGATAATTGGCTTTGTCCTGATTGTTTGGCCTAAATAGTTGTTTTCAAAACATTAATTTGAGGAAATAGAGAAATTGTATCTAATTGCTAAATCAGTATCTGCAAGCAGGCTTCTGGTAACCATAATCTGAGAGATGATTAATACCTAATCAATGTTTTAACTTTTAATAGCCCTACATTCTTAACACAAAGTTGTTGTGATCTGCAGGTGGTTGCCGCAACAAATCGGGCAGATATTCTTGATCCCGATTGACTGCGTTCACCGAAATATTGAGTTCCCTCACCCAAAGGAGGAAGCATTAGCTAGGATTTTGCAAGTATGTGTCCTGAATTTTGTGAAGGCTGTCAGCTCCTGTTGCAAACTTTGCTGACCTTTATAATTTTGTGAACTCAAAACAATTTTATTATGCGTTGTTGTATTTTATAGATTTGCTCGCAAAAGCTGAACGTAAACCCTGGGATCTAAGGTTCCCCTCTCAGGTCAAATCTACATTTTTGTATTGAACTTGGTCCGAATTACTCCAAATTAGTGTGTGCAAAAGAAATACCAATGCTAATTAGTTTTTACACTTAAAAAACAAGATGCCAATATATGAACTTTTCAGTCTTTTATATTTGCAGATTAGTGGCTTATAAAAGAAACAAGCTCCACTAGCATGTGTGTTGCCTAGGAAGGAATAGTACGGTGGCGGCTCGCTGGAGCAACAAGATTGGCATGGTTGCTCCTCCATATAAAGGTTTTAGTTCCTCATACTTGCTTGCTATCTTTCATGCCATTCCATGTGTATGTTCTATTGGGTGTTCACTCGCATACCCACAATGTTTTTTTATCCTTAGTTTGATATTACTTTGCTGAAGTACTTAGTGTGTGCTTTGTAGCTTTCATTAGAAGAGATGAACGGCGGCAAGGGACAACATCAGGTGGTTGGCTTGGTTTGAGATTAATAGTGCCAAGGAAGATGTTATTTAGTAAGCTTCATATCAGCTTATTTGTTGTTTTGTACTATTCAATTATATGATAACCCAACAGAAAAGCGCTTGTTTATATTCTTCTCCTAGCTTTCTAGGATTTTCTTTGGGTGCAATTAATTATCAGATGCCCTGACTTATTACATAGAATTCCTTCTGCATACCAGATTGGCTCTATGTCATATGGGCATTTCAGGTTTAGCTGTCAAGCAGCAGCATATTCTCTTGCTCTGGGCTCATCATTGTCAGAACATGGCTTAAAACTCTTCTCTGCTAATTGGTTGTCTTTTTGGACCTTCTATGAAAGTGTTCAGTGATTTCCTGCAAATTTGGAAGATCATTTATTACTAAAGATGTCAAACTGAATCAGATGTATTTGAAAGATCATTTATTACTACACAATGACTGGTACATGAGCATCCTAATTATAACTAATTATTTTGGTGGTCAAACCAGTGTGTAAATAAGTGAATTTTAACATTCCCATAAATTTACTACATGCCTTGCTAAATCAGTGGTATTTACTGAGCTACTGGATTTTATTTTATTTTAATATTTTGCATACACTGCAATATTATTTTTCTGCATTTCACCCTGCTTGTGTTATACGGATTAATTGGTGATTTTATATCAATTTATTGTGGTTCTTCTGTTTCTTGACAGGTACATGATGCATGTGTCTACTATCTTGAATATCAGTGAGAATTGCATGCCCACAAGGTTTTCTTATTCGATAACATGATTTGGTGTTTGATGCTAAGTTGCAAAGCTCCATGGTATTGAAAGATTTTTCCTACTGCTACAGCCTGGTCACAACTAATGTTTTCATGGCCTACTGGCTAGATGAGTTTACTCCCTTTCTGGGAAGTGGGAACATGTGGTATCAATATTTAGCTAAGCTCGCATATTGTCTCTGCTATAGTTTCTGTATTGGTTATTCTTCATTAAGGTATCTTGACTCGTAGAAGCAGGGACCCTGTGACTTTTGTCCTCGCTGATGGCAAGCCACAGTGAGATATTTTTTGTCCTCTAGGATTTCTATGTGGTTATGTTTATGTTCATAGGTACGCTCACAGATCCCCCTTTTTGTTTTCTACTTTACCACGGAGACTGTCTTAAAGGACTGCTAAGAGATGATTGCTTGGACTATTTTTACAATAAAAATATACTCTGTTTTATATTATGGTCCACTAAAACTACCATGCATTCTAATTATTTTAGGAATTTCAATCCAACTAACCAGACTACATATTTATATGAGTTCTAAATTTTGGCAAAACTCTAATTTTGTGCTGCTTCGATTATTCTCTGAATTTTTCCTGGTTTACATATGAATATGCTCAATTCTTTAGTAGTTGTATGTACCTTTATTTCTATTACACCACAACTATTCCTTGGACACACCCCTCTTTTTAGTCATTCATTGGCTCTAATTGATTCGGCTCCTGTCCATTGCTTTTTAACACCTCACATGGCAGCATTTCAGAATGCGAGGAAACCTTGCCTCTTTGTGGCATTATTGTCTGTTTATGCTTCTAAAGCCCAGGAAATATTTCTTTCTTACTTTTCCATTTATTTAGCACAGGTTTCCCCGGATAGGCTAGGCTAAAACTGTATATTTAGATCATAAGGGCACATAATTGCAAGGAACTAAAGACTAACCTTCCTGTAGTACCGTTGTTTATTTGGTACAACAGATAAGAATCGCACTCGAAGGTACAGTCACAGTTGCCACCCCAGAACACAGTCCTATGAGGATAGGCAGGCACGCCGTGGTGAACAAAACCTAATGTAAAGTCTGCCACGTTTTCGAACTATACCTGATATAATATATTTGGAGGTGTTGAGGAAATTAGATTGATTCTTTCTTGTTTTCCCCACACATAAATACATGACCTTCTTATATATTGGATGCTTAGGACCTTGACCTTTCCTAACATATATGAAATAGTTTAGACTCCTTCAATCTCAGGTTTCGTATAAAACAATGTTGTCTGCTGGTATTCTACCATAGAATATTACCATTTCTTTTGTCAAATGTCTCGGCAAAAGCTTATGAAATAAATTTGTTCCCACGTCATGATATATCGATATTTCTAGATCAGTAGAGATCAAAGTTTGAATTTTTGGATCATACGCATGCTAAGGTGATATGTATTTTTCTAAAAGCTTTTATGAATTTATTTTGCAACCTGCTTTTAGGTGGAATATTATTATAATATAGTGAAACCCTATTTACTGTACCAATTTATCAAATAATAAGTCAAGATCATAATTAATTTACTTGTTTATTGTGGCTTTGTTCTCTGTTTCTTGGTTAGTGACTATTAGATCATTTTTGGACAACTGAATCTGGAATTATTGAGGCAATACTATTTTAGTCTAGACATGTGTTTTAAAGGAGGTACCATACTTAGCACCCTTTATTTATAAAATGGGTGGTACTGTTACCAGCTAGCTGCAAAACTAGATGATTATTTGTGAGGTGAAATAATTTTAGCATGGTTGTGAAGTAATATCGTGTTAAAAATGAATTCGGTTGGACTGAAAATGGTTTTCAAAATGTTAAAGCTTCGGTAATTTGACAATTGACAATGCAACATTATTGTATTGGAAGATATAGAGTATTAGTCTCAACTCTTTCCTAAAATATTGCCATCTCAGTCATGGTTTTAGGGATAGTTGTTAAATTTCGTTGCTTTTCTTTAAGAAAGTTCAATATTCAAGGTTTGCAGTTTCACTGCTTTTCTTATGCATGCTTGCTTTAAACCATTGTCTATGGACTTCACATTGTAAATCATCGATCTGCAATAGCAGGATATAAAAAGGTACCATTTTTGCATTCAAACGTGCAGGCTAATATCACACTGAACTCTCTTGCTTTCCTCTTTAATGTATCCGCCTGCTACTGAAGCTTCTATTCTCCTGTTCCATAAATTAATTGAGTACAAGGAAAAGGAGCGGAGTGGAATCACTAGAACATAATACGTTATTTCCTTTCCTGTTGTTTCTAATTCACACAGGTTTCTGCCTAACGACTAATGAGCATATAGTTGTTATATGAATTGTGACAACCTGCAGTTTCAATTTTACGGGTGCTTATTATTAGATAAAGTAGTAATATGTAAATTTCATGGGAAGCTTATTAATTGCGAATTTTTAGATACTGTATTATTTTTCAGCATATGTCCATATTTTGTACTTCCTCTGGTGTTGTAGGCCATTGATGCATCGAAACAGTAGTGCATTCCCATAAGGTATTGATCCGGTGTTTGGTCGAATTTGAATTGCTGTAGCTTTACCAAACTACTCATACTATTATTTAGTAATTATATATTGATATGTCTGGGTAATAATGTTTAGCAAGATTAGTTCTTCCTTTAAAGATTTTGTACGTTCCTTACCAAGATTCTATTTTTCTAACATTGATGCAAATGTAATTGACTTGTAGTATTCTATAGGGACTAGATATTTCGATGAAATTGCAGATCGATGACAAGTGAAATTCCTAGGGACTCCTTGGTATGCGCAACTATTTTGTTCAGACTGTAGCAACTTCTAATTGACAATTTTGTCTACTTTTGATTATTGATACCCCATACTGTTGGCATCTGCACCAGTATGGCATCTCTGCTGTTGCTCTTGAAATTACCAAGTACAATTCCATCCAAACCCAACCTTGGAAGTATAATTGACTCATGTTTATGCTGATGCTTACTGAGTGAGACTCCTCTTTTTAACCATTTTTATTATGACATTGTATTGAATGTTCTCCAGGGATGTCTCATTTAACTACATAGTTCACACATAGCTTTGTTTCTTTTACGCAATCATTGGTACTCCAGGATTTCCTCTTCATTGGCTTGTTAAACTGCAGGTGCAGGTCATTGCACATGTCCCCGTGAATCCATTAGAAACACACATGCTAAAGTGGGAACAAAAAAGAGGTAATATTTGTTCTTCCTTAGAAAAAAAATCATGGTTATGGTCATATACACGTGTGTATTTCGTGTGTTCTAATGTCGCCTTATACTGATGGTTCCAGGCATAAGTCCTCGATGAAGAAAGCTATGTTGGATGTTGGGTGCAGAGACCAAGAACAAAAAGGATTAGCTCTGTGCTCACAGGTTCCATACTTTTTGCATAGACATCTTACATATATAACATTGAATATCAGATTTTTCAAATTGTTCGTTACTGAAATACGTGACAGATACATCATAGTGAAAAAAATACATGATTACTATTCTTTCTTAAGCTAATCTATTTATATACACACTTATTTAACTCATTTAAGCGAAATATATGTGATACTCACTGTTGCAATCACTTCTCCTGTTAAGTCAGTTTTGAATAATTTTCCTTTTTTCAGTCTTGCTCTGAATAAAATGATAGGAAACTAGATTAGGTTTTTGTGTCTATTGACGTTGTTGTAAGTGATGTTCAACAATTTTAGATACTGCCAATGTCTATGGCCGTTACTGCAAGGGATGTTGCAGTTCAAGGAACTATATTGTGCTATGTGAGAATACTGATCAAGTATTATCAAGCAGTGCAAAGTTGTCTAGCATCTCGAAGATCCTTTACACAAAACAGTAGTAAATAATTGTGTTTCATTCTTATCATCGAACAGACCATTTCCATAAGAAATATGTTGATTAATCAGTTGATTTATATGGACTTGCGTAAACTATTATTTCTATGTAATGACCTGCTTTGCAATGACGTGGCCCAAACCAGACTGCCTTTTCTTTGGTTCACAAGAAATTTTGAGCTCTTTGTTGTTTGTAGGATGGCGACGAATAATGACATGGCAGCACCTCCTACGAGTGCTGGACTAGACTGCATACAGGTGAACTCTCTGGTTGTTACTATGCCTTTTCGTTTCGAGTAAGGTCAATGCTTCATGACCAATGCAAATGCAATGTCTTATAAAGTTGGGATCATGGTTGCAATGATATTTTGATTTGTTAATACTTCGGTAGCTTTCATTGCATGCATGTTCAAGGACGCAGAGTAAACAGCTAAATTTAACTCCGATATCTTCAAACCAGCATCCAAGAAGTTGTGGCTTCAGTTTTCAAAAATGGTAGTAGCTGACTATTATAAGTCACTAGCTTAAAATGATGGTGTGCTTCCTTGATTCGGATGTAGCTGTCGACTAAGTCTTCTCCTAATTTAACTGTCATCTGCTGTTGCAGGTGCTGCTTCGTCAGGTCGATTCTTCCACGCAAGACGGGGAGGCCTTCATCGAGGTTTATGGAACCCTTCGTTGCTCCTTGCTTCTTCCGGCGGTTCTCATGATTTCGTGTGCATTATCCTAATTTGATCTTATAGACTTTGTTTTGTAAAATCAAAGAAACCTATTACCATTTTTTAAACTTATTTTATCATTGTTATATAAAATGTAAATCATTGCGAATTTTACGGGATCGTGCGCCAAGGCGCACATCTAAATCTAGTATATAGTTGTGGCGGTGTTTCAACAAGAAACGCAGAGGGGACGATTATTGGAACGGAGTGCCACAGTCGTGCAAGGCTGCAAGCAACGACCGTTGATCTTTCTTGGAAGCCAAGTACAAGATGGACACACAAATACCATAACGGTGTCTATTCACTAGTAAATCTCTGGATGATGCCATGCACGCCGCCGCCAGGGGAACCATGTTCCAACAAATGTCTATTTTTTTAGGTAAAGATAATATATTAATATCGAGAGATATCAATTATATCCAGTCTCTGCAACAACGCAATACCCTAATGGTAGTATGGGTGCACACATCCAAAAAAAAAACTAAGTCCAGCTATGGTGTTTCAGCCCCAGTAGCAACAATATAATATATCTACTACCAAGACAATACATGAACTCTAGTCTCTCCAAAAGCGACGTTTCTAAGAAGAAAACAGTACACATGCGCCATCCTCGCCCGATCAAAAAATCTTAGGTTTTCACCTCAAGATAGTCCCCGCTCTCAAAACAATGCATTCAACAAGGTCATTGCTGGGCACAACCAATTAAGGGAAGACCTTAAATTTTCACCTTGAAATGCAAGACTCTGAACTTCGCCTGTGCTGCCGCCCCCACTTGCATACTGCTGCCGCGAAACCCAGAATACCAAGCAAGTCCCCTAACATTACAGAGACTCGAACCTCCATTGCTAGTACTCCAATTCAGCCTTCATGATATTCTTCGCCTCTGATTTCACCATGGACCAGAATGTCGACAATGCCAAAATAGAACCGAGCTTCGCGCCGCTCCCTCTAGAACACAAAGATACTTGTCTTCCTAAATTGTTAAAATATCAAGACCAATAAAATTTGCATTCGCCACTACCCTAGCGATGAATAAGTTTCCGACATACAATTTATGCTAGATGCGGAAATCAGCCCATAAGTCGCGGAAATTTTATAGTGTCTCCATCTATTATTTTGTAATTTTCCTGGGTAGTTTTTTCTTTGTATGCGTACATGGCATTGCCCTTTAATGGTAGATCATCCTCTGATTGAATAGCCTCTAATGGAACTTCCTACAAAATTAAAGAAATAAAAACATTACGTAAAAAGTTTTGAACAAAAATAAAACCTAAAAGAACAAATAAAAAATTATGAAAAAGTAACATAGGAAAAATTAAAAAGTAGACTAACCCAGTTGTATAATTCATAGTTGTCTAGCCTTTGAATTATGAAATTAGGAGTAGGAAGTTCATAGCTCAATTTATTCATCATCTCTTGCATTCGTGGGACGATTCCATCCACTTCTTGTTCCGAAGCATCCATGGCACCGTGAAGTAACAATTGTTGAATGCGTCTTCACCATCTTCAGGTAGATTCTCGCACTCTATTAATTTATGATATATAATTAGTAAAATAGAATAAATACTTGAAAGGAATAAATAGAAAAAAAATTTAAAAATATTACCAGAATATCCAACCCAATTTTTTTTCCATATGTTGAAGAAAGGACAGACACATTAAATATTTCATTATCTTCATCCCAAGAAAATGAAATTGTATCTCCAACATTCACTTGAAATGTTGTCAGCAAAGACCTATAATACGGACCATGCATACGAACATAAGACCAACAGTCATCGAGATGGATGTGATGTGTAGTGTAAATGGCCGGCTGGCCGACCTATAGCCTTCATAATATTTGATCGGTAGATGTTCTGCAACCTTGTTTTGTAACAACAATGAATATTCTGCATAAATTATACAAAAAGATTAAAAATTAGAAACTTAAATAAACAATTATTACTTACAAAAAACAAAGATGCCCAAAAAAATTACTTACGCAGATGACGGATACAGAATTGCTCTTACACATCGTACACGCACGGCCAAATATTAGTAAGGACGAGATGAGTTTGATGTTATATCCATCTCTACCATGTAGTGATATTTATAGTTATGATAGTATCTACTTAGTAGTAGTAATTGTGCGGCCAGAATCAAACGCAACAAAACACAACAATGTATTATTAGTAGATAATTGTGTGGCCAGAATCAAACGTAACAGTGTATCTATTATTAGTAATAATTGTGTGGACAGAATGAAAAGCAACAAAACACAACAGTGCATCTATTATTAGTAATATATCTCGTAAGACCAAGTATCTATTATTACTGGGAATACAAAATGAGTGGACAGAATTAAAAAATAGGATAAACTAGACATAAATTACAAAATTTAATGTTATAAGTGGCCAGAAACTATCTATGTTAAAAACACTAACAATATTTAATGACGAGTATTTCTTCTGAAAACAAAACTACAAAACAAAACGGAGGGGAAATCACAATCAATAGAGTACATATGTTATTAAATTCAAAATGATTTTGTTGTTCAAAAAAGATAGATATAAGAAACTGGTATAAGTTTCATACACACTTGGCTTCCAAAACTAATACAAGTACATGGTTGACAAACATTTGATCTGAATTGTTCATGTTTGTCCATGCGCAACCTATATGAAAAAAATGACTTGAAACCACAATACCACCTGGAGAAGAAAAAAACATTAGAACAAAAGACGGTCCACAACCATGAGCCCACTAGATAAAAAGGCATGACCTAATGATAAGCAAAATAATTTCCTTAAAATGATGAGACCTCATAAAAACTAAAACGGACAAACCAAACGGACCATGGAGAGGGTGGTGGTTTGATACGGATTTCGAGGGCTCGCCCTAGACAAGCGCTTCCTTTCTCACGATATGGTTGATGTTGTTGCTACACTTTATGCTCCCTTCTAGTCTTCATGGTCGATGAAGGGGAGTTGGGAAGGAGCACTGGTGGAAAAAAGGGCTTTGGTCGCGGTTGGCAACTGCCATTAGTCGCGGTGGCCCAACCGCGACCAAAGCAGCGCGACTAAAGGCCCCCCCCTTTAGTCGCGGTTCCTTACGAACCGCGACTAAAGGCCCGTCCACGTGGGCCGCAGGGCGGCGCCAGGGCGGAGGACCTTTAGTCGCGGTTCTTCCGGCCAACCGCGACTAAAGGCCTCCGCGAGGTTTAGGGTTTTAGCCCCCTCCCCCTAAATCTGGTTTCTTTTTAATTTGTATTGTTTTATTTCTTTTGGGTTTTAATTTTGAAGGAGTTTCACATATTCTACGGTACTGTATACATACATGCATATGAATGTACAATTTCAAACAAATTTGAAATTAGAACCAAAAAGAATTCAAGAGGAATATACAATATATATTCAATATCGGATCACCATATACAATATATATTCAATATCGGATGACCATATACAATTTTGAACAAGTTAGTTACAAATTCTGGTGCATATAAAGTTCTACGTCATCGTAATAGTGTTCTCCTCTAGGATCGATGACTTCCCTCGCCAACCATCCAGCTAGTTCCTCTTGAAGTGGTCGGAAGCGAGCTTCGGACTAAGCGTCTTCCGGAGGTTATTCCTCGGGATGTTGTTCTCACACGTCTGGTCCCGCTCATTGCGGTATCTCCGGATCCTCTCACAAACATAGTATCCACATAGATTGGTCCCCGGTGGCTGAGTATCCCCGGTCGTCCGCACTTGCCATTTTAAAAGATAGCTCTTTTTTGAATTCACCGACCTTGGTATCTACGAACCGTCTCCAAACCCTACGAGGCAAAGAAAATTAAATAAGCAAGAGAGTTATTAATTAGTTACTTGATATTAGGAAATGATGAACGAAATAGGCCGATCGATATAGAGCGCAAATGAATGAAAATAATTACTTTTGCAACATTTTTCTCATGTCGCCCCAAAGCGCCGGATCCATATTCGGAGAGTCGTGGACGAGAACCGAGGAGGTCTGAACTTTAATTACCATAAGAATCCAGTGGAACCTGCGGACACGATACATGCACAGATCATGCATAACTCATCGATTAGCCACATACCATGCATGGAGTAAACAAAAGAGAATGTGCTCAAGACGAAACACTCACCCAAAATGGTAAGGAAATAGAATATCACTTTTCTCGTTGCTGTTTTCTAATAAACCGCCACAGGTCATCCTCCACGTCGGCGGGGTGGTGTTCTAACACATGTGAATTAACGATGTGTGGGTCAATGAACCCAACATCATGGATGTTCCTTATTCGCATTTCCCGCTTCTTCATTCTGCATAATAGCGTACACAACAAGATAGTTAGGACAGTGCAGGCAATGAACGAGATGGGGTAGAAATTAATAAATCACTTACAGAACGTAGCAACTGATGATAGATTTGTCGAGGTCGCGCAGATTGAACAGCTGGAACAATTCACTCAGAGGAATTTGTACCCAGTAATGTTTGAAGTGATGCTCATATCTAACTTCCGCATAGATATAGTCTTTGGCGTTTTTATGTTTTATGTAACCCTTGTACCAATTTAGCAGACCTAGCATTTGTCGAGGTAGATCCCCTTCCTGCGCAGGCTCGACGAGAGGGCCATTCTTCACATATGTAAATACTACGTCCTTCATTGGCGCCTCATCAAGGCCTAGCAGTGCACGAAGAGTGATACCTAACTCGGCCGCTTGTTCTCTGGCACTCGTTACAGTCTTCATCTTCTTCCATTATAACCCCTCTTTCTCCATGCTTGGTCCAACAATTATAGCTTGGCATGAATCCGTGCCGAAGCAGGTGCATGTGAACATCTCTTGAGGAAGAGTAACCCTTCTGATTCTTACATTTAACACATGGACAGATAACAAAACCCTCCCGCTTGTTCGCATTAGCCACTACGAGGAAATCTTTCAAACCCGCACTGAACTCGCCGGAGAGTCGGTTACCGTACATCCATTGTCGATTCATCTGCATTATTATAATATAAAATATATAATTAACCATCATGCATTTGTTAAACTAACTAGCTACAAACAATATAAATTAAACAATGAACTAATGCACATTTTATCAACGACACATCAAAGGTTCAAGTTGCTAACCGCGATCGAGGAGGAAAAAATAAATGAGAAAGCTCAAGTGTGGCTCCAACACTTCATATCATGTTTGTTTCATGCTCTTGGGGCATTTCATCAAACACCTTATGTGCATAAGAGGAACCAAAATCAAACCTAACACCCACTTGTGAAGCTTGTGAAGAGAATGGCACCAAATGGCTAAGTGTTGGCTGTCTGGATGGGTATATATAGGGGAGGGGCTTTAGTCCCGGTTGGCCTGACCAACCGCGACTAAAGGCCTTCGAGCACCTTTAGTCGCGGTTGGCCCGGCCAACCGCGACTAAAGACCCCACGTGCACCGGCTGGCCACCGAGCGCCCTGGGCCCAGGCCTTTGGTCGCGGTTCTCCTCCCGAACCGCGACTAAAGGTACCATTTGTCGCGGATCCTGCAGCATCGCGACTTATGGGGCTCACCCGAAGCCTGTTTTTCCACCAGTGGAGGCTATCGATGCACGGATTTGGAGTGGATTCACTGGTCCCATTCCTCTAGTTCTGGAGGTTTCAATTCTAGTTGTCTCTTCGTCCTACACCGTCGTGGGGATGGGGTGGAGGAAGCGAAGGAAGAAGGTCTCAATCCCTTCGATTGGGCCAAGCTTCATCCACATCTCCGTTTTGGAGCTACGACGTGACCTTTCTCCTCCATCCTCGACGACCAGGCGAGGAAACTGGCTTGACGGTCTCACCGTTGCTAGATCTTCTAGTCAAAAGGCGACTGAGAAATCGTTTCCTTCCATCCCAAAGATGCCGTCAATCAAGACAGTGCTACTTCACCATGGCATCCATTTCGTCTCTATCCTAAAGGTGCCGGAGGAGGTGTGGTGGTGTCGCTACCCCAAATGTCCTTGTCCCTGGCGGATGCAATGGAGGTTTCGTGGTGCAACGGCAAAAAGGACTCAATTGTGATTTACATTTTTTTCTTAAGGGTCCTCCATGTTCGAGGTCTGGATTACAATTTTTATTTCTTTGTGTCCTTAGGTGGGCTATAGAATGTTCTCTAATCTTATATAATATGGCATGGGTCCTTGGAGACCCTCCATTCATTGGGAAAAACCATTCATTTATTCGGCCACGGTATTCTTCTCTATATTTCTCAAATAGTTTTCAGAGAATGAGTACGTTCAAGAAAATCTCCAGTTGTGTTCAAAACTCTACTTATCAATTTAGATATTGCAAAACAACGTTATTGCAACAACACTCTAATGCATATTCATACTAATATGCCCAGAGAGATTACGAATTAATTAGTTCTTTTTTATCTAGAGAAAAATACAATGTGTTGTTTGATTTTTCTGAGGGAAATGTGGTCATATGATGTTTTTTTCGAGTAAATTTTTATTTAGATCTTTTTGAGTGTATTTTAGGGTATAATATATTTTATTTTTTGAGTATCACCCCCTTCTTTATTCAACCTTGAGAAATTACAGGGATGTTGACACCCTTAGGTGGATCTAAAAACCAGACTAAACGACCAGACTCACTGTGAACCGCAAACCTCTCTAGATGATGAGCATCCTGGTTTGCTGATCTGCGTTCAAACACAACCGAGAAGTCATGGAAATCGCTTCTCCTCGCCATCATCTCCTGAATAAACGGGAGGGCATTTAGTTCCTTCATGATAATTATTAACGACCGATAAATAGTCACTTTCTATTTGCACCCTTGGTGCAGCAATGTATGCCGCCAGCAACATCGCATCCCGACATGCCAAAGCTTCCAAAGT
Organism: Lolium rigidum; assembly: GCF_022539505.1. Taxonomy (NCBI): domain Eukaryota; kingdom Viridiplantae; phylum Streptophyta; class Magnoliopsida; order Poales; family Poaceae; genus Lolium; species Lolium rigidum. The sequence goes on from NC_061512.1 coordinate 27,877,567, forward strand.
CTCTGGATCACTTCGTCCATGGAAGATGACCGCCGAATCTCCCCTGTAAACACCAGTGCTATCTCTAGCGACAACAGCAACATCACCCTTGTTTAGATTTTTAGCAACAGCCGCGTCAACATTGATCTTGATCACTCAGATCAGTGGCGCAATCCTCCTGGGCTGGTTTGCTGAACGAGGTCTCTCGTTGTTTACTTTTTTCTTTATCTCTTCCACACTTTCCAAGTCTGCCACAAAATTCTGAATGAAAGCATAAGTAGAGAGGGTTGCACATGCTCAACTATACTAGATTTAGATGTGCGCCTTGGCGCACGATCCCGTGAAATTCGTGCCGATGTACACTTTATATACCATTGCTAAAATATAGGTGAAAACTGTTCTTCGGTTTCAGAAAATGAATCGATCGGATGATCTAAGGATAAAGCAAACGAAATTACAAATGAAGTAGAAACATTTATATACAACCAAGGAAACAAAAGGAATATATTATAGTAGCAAAACACGCAATGACAATGTCAAGATCAACATACACAAGGAACAACAAAAGTAACATCTACATAAGTCGGACCATCTATAAAAGGAATAATTTTGATGTTGGTAAATTTGATTTAATGAAATCTGCAAGAGCAATGACATCAGGATCCTTCACCCATGTTTGATCTGGGATTTCCATCTACTTCAGAGATATCAATGTAGCTAGTGAATGTATATATCTGAAATACTAACCACGTGCACTCTTATCCAAAAATAGATATAAACATATTTTCCGCTGCAGAAAGTCCTACCCTTTATGACTTCGGCTACTCTTCCGAACCGACTTCTAACTTCACATAATTACTCTCAAGAATGACCCTGACTTGAAGATGGCATATTGGCTCAATCTTTACAAAAGAAGACCATAAAATGGAGTGCAATCTCCATTTATCAGTGCAAGTAACCTGGAATAACCATTTTAGTCTCAGGATAAACACCACAAAATGCAAGTAGATCAGAATGTTGATTAAAAGTAAGATGAACCTTGACATGGTTTATAAGAAACAAATAGTTGGAACAACTCATCTATGGCCTAGGTTGTCGGAGCGAGGAATCACACATGCTGCCCGTTCTCACAGTCTATGTATCCGCCGATGCCTAGCGATAGATAATTGTATGCTTTAAAATCAAGTAATTATACGCAATTGAGGCTTCGTTTGGAATGATGTAAAATTAGTACACCCACTCCTAAGTGAAATAAGTTCTTAATATCAAAATGATCTAAAACAATTACACATGTCCCATGTGTGTACATGCAAACTTTAGTGAAGATAACTTTTCTATCCTATACTGAAAAATATTTATGTTTCCAAAATTGCAGTTTCGGGGCACCCATCTTTATTTTTTCTCCGAGTGCACAATATATGTCTTTCATGAAGCCTTCCATTCAGATAAAAGAAGTGACATAGTTTTTGTAAAAGAAATGATTATCATTACTTTTCAAATATTTTAATAATTTTACCGTTCAAGGAGGAGCTTGCGCTCACGGGAGTTGCCAGTATAAAGTTAATAATCCTAGCTGATGGGGTTTCTTGCAATTTGGAGTCACGTATTGCAAAAGCCATACATACACCCCATCTTGTGCCCTATTATTCTTTTATCAAGGCTTAAGCCTTCACCTATAAGCTGTGGAAGTGAGGATCCTTTAAATCTGTTTTTTTACTTTTACCCTTTATTCAGAAATGTGCTCCCTGGAGTAATTATCGGGTCCGTGTCCTTGCAGCAAGGGCCCTGATTGGTTTGGTATCTAATGAGCGACTGCAGTATGATCCTCCTGTATCAGCTAAGACGGGAAATGAAAATTTACCTCGGCATGCAAAGTCTTCTACATTCAATTCAATTCATGGCCTTCTGCTGCAGCTATGTTCTCTTCTCGATAACAAATTTAGAGGTCAGCCACACAGTAATAAGGAGAACCAAATTCTTGGCCATCTAATTAAGGTTCTCTCAAAGTGCTCTTGGCTTGGTTACTGTAAATTATGCAGATACGTTGTTGTAAGTAATCCTAGATCATACTTGTTGGTTTTGGATCAGATGCTTGATGTTCGAAGAACAGGGAAAAGAAACCACATTGACGTCATCCGGTCACTGCTGTTATAGTTGACCTTTGCGTTATATACTGTCTCCTCCTCGCCCAAAATCAAAAGTGGAGCTCTTCCAACTGATTTATATACTCCAACATTTTTTGAAGATTTGCTAAGCCTATTTTGTATGTTTGACACGGATGGCTACCATCCAGGTTTATCACCGGATATCATTGACTATAGTAGTGTTGTGTTGTGTTGTCTGGCCTGACAACTTCAGTTATAATTGTGTACGCGACACAAATAACATATGTTGTTCCCGTGAGACACGCCTATAGCACAGGTATTGGACCTGAAGTGTAAGAGTAGCAAGAAAACATGCGATTGCTAAAGCTGGAGGTATTCACAAAGAATGCATAGTGAAATGCTTCGTCAGACCTTTTTCGTATTTTGAAGTGTATTCCAGCTAGCGGACATGTATATATGCTACTGTTTCTATGTTCATCTGTTAAGAGTGTAGATTTGAACATTAGGTGCCCTGGGCTGCTTAGCCTTACTATTTGTTAGGGATTATATCTTGTGTACTCTGCTATATCAGTGGTACCAAAAGGTTTCTACCTTGCATTAATTGATGTAGAAGTCTGCAAGAACATCTCTTAAAACACGATAACAAATTATTCCTGGGAGTTTGCGACTACTTCACCGATAGAAAAACAAAAGATCAAAGAGAGAAAATGTGCTTACTGCCTATTATCAAGATTCTGCTAGCTCGGTTAATTGCTACCATTCTTTGTTTTTGATACACTTATGGCATAAATTGTGTCACCCGGTGTAAAATATCATCTATTCTCCTAAAATAGTGAGATCCAATATTTGAGATATTCGGTACCAGTAATTATTATTTCAAAATAGAGTGATATTTCATATTGTACATATTCATTATTGCATTTGTTCAGACACCTTGCTAATGGCCCCATATGCCAACACTTAGATCTTTCTTGCTGCTAGGAGTGACTTGTTTAAGTCAACGGTTTTAATATTCATTCTTATGTTCTCTCTATAGTCTCTTACATTATGAGAACCTGCTCCTATATTAAGTTGTGAAAACTGATGAGAAAAAATTAAGGTATAAAACATCTGGTTATAACATGAAGGTGGAAGTGTTAATTATCTAAGAGCAGAAAACACAGGTTCAATTTATTTATTCCATTTTCAATTCCCATTATAGTAACAGTTTTTGTAGTGCGAACAATATCTTAATGCATCATTAAGTGCCAAGCTTGTGTTATGAGATCAGAATTGATAAAATGTAGTTGGCATTACTTCATTGCATTAAAAAATAGCAAGAATATATAAGACAAGTGTTGTAAATAGGTTGATGGTGATAGCACCAAAGAATATATATTGGTATTGAAAATAAATATCACTAAACAAAAGCTATATACCAGAGCTTATTACACTATGATATCCACGGGGAAAGGACAAATCAATACATACTCTATTGCTACCATAGGTCTAATCTTTCACTGGCCCAACCGGATCCTTTTCTTATCAAGTTAAGTATCTTAAATAAACACCATTATAGTGTTTCAAATGCAGAAATAAGCACATCCGAACAGACACAATTCCATCACACTAACCTTTTCACCGAAGCCTATCTTCAAAATATTGTCATAGAAGGTGGCGAGTAACTCATCACTCGAACTGACAGAGACACCCTTACTGTAAAAGACCTCAATGGCTTCTTTAAGTGCCTGAACAAAGAGAAGTTTGAGAATGAGGCAGCAATTTTAATTATTATAAAGGAAAAATGGCATAAGCCTAAACCATAATTATTATAAATGAAAAATGGCATACGACTGTATCAACCAGCTGAACACGTGGAAGAGTGTACGGCTCTGAAAATAATCTGTCACATATGCTACATGCTTGTCATTCAGCTCAATGATTTTTCAGACGAAAATCTAAAAGGAAAATAACACATATGCACAAATTGAAGATCAAGTTACACACCTGTTCCTGCATTCCAACCATCTGCACAAACAAGAAGTGCATAAATGATGCATTGGCTGACGTAAATACTGTACCTACTTTAGCAGAATCTTCTGCTTGATTGACCAAACATCTGCCCTAATTCATAACCTGTTGCAAAGGTGTATAATTAAATTATAATTATAGCTATCTGAAAGGAATATACTGTAGTCGATGCTGTTTTAAACATTATAAACAAGTTCCAGACTACGAGTGATTTTTGAGAAGAGCCTGAACAATATCTCTATGTCTCTAGAGTTTCATCGCCAAAATAAATCAGAAAGAAAGCACGTACTTCAGGAACATACAAATCGTATTATAGTAGAATGGCTATGGATATGAATCAGGAGGAGGAGAGCATCGACATAATTTCTTCTATATCTACACCACCTACTAAAATCCAAGACAGAAAAATTACGTTGAGTGTACATAGCCCAGAAATTCACTTCAACCACATCATTAAGTCTGAACCTAGCCAGATTTGCATACCTATGCATTACACATAGGAAGCAAATCAACAGACATCACACCCCGACCAAGCACAATAGGATCAGCACCTCTCACACATAACAACAAACACGTAGAGCACATGGTCCACACACGAACAATGTTTCTCCCTAAATACTAAAGCCTTGACATACTTTTCCTCTATATTCACCAAACAGAATATGAATGTACCTGAATTTTTTCTGCAACTTCCAGTATGAGAAACCTACGCTCCCTTCATGAGTAGTACATTCATATTTTACCGTTCCAGGTGTCAGGCGGTGCCTCGGCCTGCAACAATTTGTGTACCCTCTCTCTCTCTTATCAAAGCATCAGATTTCACAACTGCTAAACCATTTAGCGGATTAAAAATAACATTCCTGTAAAAAAAAAACTGCACTAATTTGGTCAGAGTTCTGAAGTATATGCATTCTTTCATGAACAACAGCAGGTTTACAAAAAAACAAAGAGCTGCAAATATGCACTCTAGTTTCAATTAGCCGGAGCATCATAAGTATTGTCATTGATCATCTAAGAGAATTATGTTTCTTCACAAAACTAAGAACTTCACATGATTATAATGTTATATACGATCGCAGGTCTATCTGCTCCCACCGATTGAATGGTTTTATAGTTTCTGCAACTTGCAACTTGAAAAATATGTATACTGAAATCAGTAGTAGCATGGCCATTTTTCACACCCAATAGAGTAGAAATGAAAATAGTGTACAAACTAATGTAGGATTGTATGTGCCAGCTCCAAACGAAGCTATACTTTTTTGTTTGTACTGAACATTACAAACTGAATACAGATAGACTATTAAAAAAGCCACTGAAAAGCTGTTCAGACAGAATTATAGTTTATAAAATTGAATGCCAACCTGATAAGCAAAATTTCATATAATCAGATCCTCGACATGTAGCCCCCATGCTATTGGTCAGCAAACCAGGTGTCATGGCCGGTCTCAAGGTAGATGAAAGCCAAACCTAAATCTGAACATCTGAAAGCAGAACCGACAAATAAATATGTATACTGAAATTAGAACTGCACAAAGCAAAGGTGCCAATGAATCCGTACGACCAAGGAGCGAGTACAATTAAGTTTTAAAACTGGATAATTATCTATTTAAACCAAGAGAGTGCACCATGTCCTACAGACAATAAAATGTTAGAAGGGGTTGTAGCTTCAGATCCTTCTCTTTATCTTAATAATACAAAATCTAGGGGACCAGTTCTGATATCCTCAACAACACGGACTCTTCTCTTTAGTTCTTACCCTGAACATAGCAAAGGAAGAATCAGTCGTATGTCAAAAACTGAAATATACACTATAAGGGAAATTAAAATAAGCACGCTTCTGGTCCTTATAAGGGATTATAGTTTATAAAATTGAATGCCAACCTGATAAGCAAAATTTCATATAATCAGATCCTCGACATGTAGCCCCCATGCTATTGGTCAGCAAACCAGGTGTCATGGCCGGTCTCAAGGTAGATGAAAGCCAAACCTAAATCTGAACATCTGAAAGCAGAACCGACAAATAAATATGTATACTAAAATTAGAACTGCACAAAGCAAAGGTGCCAATGAATCCGTACGACCAAGGAGCAGTACAATTAAGTTTTAAAACTGGATAATTATCTATTTAAACCAAGAGAGTGCACCATGTCCTACAGACAATAAAATGTTAGAAGGGGTTGTAGCTTCAGATCCTTCTCTTTATCTTAATAATACAAAATCTAGGGGACCAGTTCTGATATCCTCAACAACACGGACTCTTCTCTTTAGTTCTTACCCTGAACATAGCAAAGGAAGAATCAGTCGTATGGCAAAAACTGAAATATACACTATAAGGGAAATTAAAATAAGCACGCTTCTGGTCCTTATAAGGGACAAATAAGATGCATACTTTGTTTTAGAAAACATCAATTCTCCTAATAAGATGATTAATTGCTCGAAAGACATATGTATTTTCATACGCACAACTGATCATTTGTTTTACACCAAACTGAAGCAAAATGAAACTTTATGTACTCGGAAAAAATAGCTTATGCATTGGGGACACTATTTTGATCTGAACAACTAACTATAAGTTTACCATATTTTTCAAATAAATATGTATACTGAAATTAGAACTGCACAAAGCAAAGGTGCCAATGAATCCGTACGACCAAGGAGCAGTACAATTAAGTTTTAAAACTGGATAATTATCTATTTAAACCAAGAGAGTGCACCATGTCCTACAGACAATAAAATGTTAGAAGGGGTTGTAGCTTCAGATCCTTCTCTTTATCTTAATAATACAAAATCTAGGGGACCAGTTCTGATATCCTCAACAACACGGACTCTTCTCTTTAGTTCTTACCCTGAACATAGCAAAGGAAGAATCAGTCGTATGTCAAAAACTGAAATATACACTATAAGGGAAATTAAAATAAGCACGCTTCTGGTCCTTATAAGGGATTATAGTTTATAAAATTGAATGCCAACCTGATAAGCAAAATTTCATATAATCAGATCCTCGACATGTAGCCCCGATGCTATTGGTCAGCAAACCAGGTGTCATGGCAGGTCTCAAGGTAGATGAAAGCCAAACCTAAATCTTAACATCTGAAAGCAGAACCGACAAATAAATATGTATACTAAAATTAGAACTGCACAAAGCAAAGGTGCCAATGAATCCGTACGACCAAGGAGCAGTACAACTAAGTTTTAAAACTGGATAATTATCTATTTAAACCAAGAGAGTGCACCATGTCCTACAAACAATAAAATGTTAGAAGGAATTGTAGCTTCAGATCCTTCTCTTTATCTTAATAATACAAAATCTAGGTGGGCAGTTCTGGTATCCTCAACAACAACACGGACTCTTCTCTTTAGTTCTTACCCTGAACATAGCAAAGGAAGAATCAGTCGTATGGCAAAAACTGAAATATACACTATAAGGGAAATTAAAATAAGCACGCTTCTGGTCCTTATAAGGGACAAATAAGATGCATACTTTGTTTTAGAAAACATCAATTCTCCTAATAAGATGATTAATTGCTCGAAAGACATATGTATTTTCATACGCACAACTGATCATTTGTTTTACACCAAACTGAAGCAAAATGAAACTTTATGTACTCGGAAAAAATAGCTTATGCATTGGGGACACTATTTTGATCTGAACAACTAACTATAAGTTTACCATATTTTTCAAACAAATTGCCACGCATAACCTATTTCACAGATAAATATATAAGAGAACAAAGTACAATTAAGGCATTACAACCATTCCTTTGTAGTAGAGCTAACATCAATGGAAACTTAAAAATAATAAGCAAAAGATCCTCAGATATAGAAGGCAAAAGCCCATGAGCATCACCTTCCATGATTTCCATAGTGTATCTACATGTTTCATATATCCGTTCACGACAAACCTGCACATCATGAGTGGTGAGAAATAAGAAAGGGATGATCAATTACATACCGATCAAAACCGAGATTAATCAAATTAGCACTGTAAGCACACACAGAGAAAACTCGTCCACTCCTGGCATCATTGGCGTTACTTCCAAACATGTGCTAATCCTTTTGAGCACCAAGCAGGATGAAGGGGAGGAGGGCAGAAGCGCCTCACAAACCTTGTATTCAGCCTAGGGGAGGAGGGCGAGGTGGCGGCTCGAGTGGGGCTGCAACGCTGGGCTGCTGCGCCCACAAATCAGAGGAGATACGGTGGCGGACGAGCTCCCCGAGGTGCCGCACCGCCGGACCTCATCCCTCCCGCGTTCTTGCTGCGCTTCCTCCCTCCCTTGATGAGCAGGATGAAGGGGAGGAGGGCAGCAGCGCCTCAGAAACCTTAGGGGAGGAGGGCGACGCGGCGGCTGGAGTGGGGCTGCAACGCTGGGCTGCTGCGCCCACAAATCGGAGGAGATAAGGTCCTCCGCACATCTCTGCCTCGTCATGCCATGAGGAGCTGCCGCACCCGAAGTGGGAGGACGTGGCCGATGGCGCCCGCCGGAGAGGAGACCGGCGACGGCTCGCCGGAGAGAAGACGGGCGGCGGGAGCGGGAGCAGGGAAGGAGGAGGCGGCGGGATCTGGGGAGGAGGCGGTGGGATCTGGGGAGGAGGCGGCTGTGGGATTGGGGGAGGAAGAAGATAGGGTTTGGCTGGGCACTCGGTTTTGTCTCCTGGCACGAGCGTTCGCGTCCAACCGCTGCATGACTCGTGGATCACTAGACGAAAAGGTAGCGAGGCGAGCGACCCAACCCGTGCAAGCAACGTGCCCATCGTGGATAGCCTAGGAGAGCCCCATGGGGGTGCAACAATCATACCTTTAGATTCTCATCCACCAATGCCCTGCCAAGACACTTCTTGCCATGTTGCATTCAACAAGTGAATGTTTCCATGAATCTTGGGCCCCACAAACGTGGCATCGGCTATTATCACTAATATTTCCGTGAAGACGAACATCAACAGTTGGTAGAGATAGCTTCGCCAATCTTCATAAGAACATTTTTATTTTAGATGGTACTTGGGTTTTCCACAAGGATGACCAATGTTTTTTCGCCCTGGCCATCTGACACTGCCGCCGTCCCTTCCAACCAAGCTTCCCTTCTATCTCTCGTCTCGACCAACATCCAATGTGCAGACCGTACCGTGAAAAATCCTCGCTTCTCATAATGCAAGTCCATAAGTCCTCTTGTTGCATTGTACTCGGAGGAATGTCTGGGATTATATGAGCATCAATGGGTACAATGTAGTGATAAGATGGATGCTACAGATGAAAGTTTGCCAGCCCAAATGTACAAATAGAAGATGGATGGGCCAGCCACCAGCCCAACCAGTCCGAAACTAAAAACGACCTCGTTGCTCCGCATTCCATTTCCTCCACGCGCCCATTTCCCCACGCCGCCGTCGACTCCGCACGCCGCCACCGGCGGCCATGGAGATTGAGCCGGGCGGTCCTAGTTTTATTTTAAGAGGGCGAAGTTAGCGGCTGTCGATTGCCGCGAAGAGTCGCAGGCGCCGACGCCGGCGTCGCCGGCGACTGAAGCTGCTGTTCCCGACCCTACAGCGACGGAGCGAACCGCCGCCCGTCGACCGCATCAGCAACCTCCCCGACCCCATCCTCGGCGAGATCGTCTCCCTCCTCCGCACCAAGCAAGGCGCTCGCACCCAGGTCCTCTCGACCCGGTGGCGCCACAACTGGCGCTCCGCCCCGCTCAACCTCGACCGCCGCGCGCCGCCTCCCCGACGACGACGACAAGCTCGGCCGCTTCGTGTCGCGCGTCATCTCCACCCACCCGGGGCCCGGCCGCCGCTTCCACGCGCGTCCCCGCCTACTGCCTCCAGGACCGGGCCGCTACGGTGGACGCCTGGCTGCGCTCCCCCGCCCTCCACGGGCTGCAGGAGCTCGACTTCTGCCACGTCTACAACTATCGGCCACGGACAGTGCTTCCGCTGGCGCCGCCGCCGGCCTCCGCGTTCCGGTTCTCGCCGACACTCCGTGTTGTCACCATCGGAAGATGCCTTCTCCCGGACAGCGCCGTCCAGGGGCTTCACCTCCCGCAGCTCAAGCAACTTGGGCTTGAAAGGGTGAGCATCTCCGAGGCCGTGCTCCGGAACCTGATTGCGAGGTGCCCCGCACTGGAGTGCCTGCTGATCTACTACATCCCTGCACTGGAGTACTGGATGGCCTGCGTGTAACCGTAGTCGCCGCACCCAAGCTGGCGACCTTAGGTTCCCTTCATGGCGAGATGTACCTCAATTCCACTGTTATTCAGGTAGGTGTCAGCTATGTACATCTTGCCTTCACCTGGCTCCTAACCTGTATTTCTATATGCAAAAATATTTCATGTAATCTGCGCTTCTATATGGCCTAATAATGCTGTCTTTCATTCTTGAAAAAGCGATTGCCCAACGATAGCCTGACGACGGTGGCGGGTGCTGTCAAAGTCTTGGCTGTTGATATCTTTTGTCTGGATATAAAGACGACGATTGAAGTGCTGAGATGCTTCCCATGCTTGGAGAAGTTGTATATTCAGCAGGTGATGATTCTTCATTGGTAACTCATGATGTTCACCTGCTCTTCTGATCCGCTACTGTTTTTTTTTTTTTGAGTGGTTGATATGTTTCATTGAATCTGTTCTTTTCAGTCAATAAGTGGCGATCTAAATTTATGGAAGCGTAAACACCAGAGTGTTATCAAATGTCTCGACCTTCGCCTGAAGACGGTAATTATGAGATCTTATCGGGGCATCAGGGCGCAAATTAACTTCGCCACATTCTTCATACTGAACGCGAAAGCGCTAGAGTTAATGACATTTGAAGTTGATGCCGAACATTACACCCGGGGCTTTTTAGCAGAACAGCGCAAGGAGCTTCTGTTGGAGAAAAGGGCTTCAAGAGGTGCTCGGTTTCGTTTTCAAACCACTAGACTCCTTCGTTGTTATTCTGAAATCAATAATGTTTGTGATTTGGACTTAAGTGATCCATTCCTATGTAAGCCTTGAACTCTGGTTAGCTCTCCGTCGAGGAGTTTTCTTGCCTATCTGACTATCTCTGATTGTCTTTCGTCCAACATGGTTAGTTCTCATGTTTGTAACTCTCTTCTGTATAAGTCCCACTGTCCTTAATTGAATCACTACTAGTACAGCCTTAGCCTTTGATTTCTGTCTGAATTCTATAACAAGTAACTATGTTATGTTTCTCTTTTCGTTATTTCACACACAGTCAATATTAACCAGTCAAGGCATCATGCACTGTTTCACTTGTACAATTTTATTGCGTATAGCACAAGTTTTGTTATTTGCATTGATTAGATCAGCCGTCATAATTGAAGATTCTAAGTTTCTAAACATAATAGCAAGTACTGCTGTCCATGGAAATTTGGACCGTGTATGGCCATGCACAATCTTAAATCAATGTTGAGTAACCAGCACTGCTTAGCAGCAGACAGAGGAAATTTTCTGGAGGTACCCATCCTGATATTGGCCGGAACATCACTAGGATTGACTGATTGTTACTACTCCCTCTGATGGAAATATAAAGCTGTTTTGAGATTTGTCTAGTCAATCCTATTTAGGTTTGACTATAATTATGAGTTTTTAACTAATATTCATAAAATATAACTGATAATTAGTATATCCATTATGAAATATGATTCCATAGTGTATAACTACTTTTATCTGAAGTAACATGATTTAATAGAAAGTGATGATCAAAGATTGCCTTGAATACTACACGATTCGAAACAGTTTACATTTGCGGTCAGACTGTGTATCATGGTTCAGGTTTGTTGTGGTTATTTTGGTTTTCTTTTTCTTCGAGTCATATTGCCCAGCTATTTTAAACTAGAGCAAGGAGCAGATTGGAATGAGGAAAAAAAATGTCCTGGTTTCACTACCAGATATGACTGATAAATATATACCTGGATGCAGACTAGCTGTCTGTGTGGATGGGTTAGTTTATATTAACATTGGGTACTAATTGATATTTCTATCTGTAGTAATGAAGACATCATTCCTTGATTTGAATTTAATCTTTCACTGAATCATCACTAAAGTGGCTACATGCAGCTATTGTAATGGCATCCTTCAGAGTTCATAGCTTTGAGTTTTTTTTTCGCTTCTGAAACTGTATCATCCTTCTGATGTAAATGAAGGGTAGTGTTGTTTGTTCTTCTTGAATGGCTGTAAAATACAACCTCCATCCAAAAATAAGTCTTAGTTTTGTCTAGATACGGGGCACATCTTAGTTCTAGATATATCCTTATCTAGGAAAATTGAGACACTTATTTTTGGATGGAGGGAATACCATCGATGGAATAAAAGGAATAGGTCGGTGGGTTTTGCTTGACTTCAAAGGCGCCATTGGGTGCTGTGTGTGAGCTGAGGATGGAAGTACAAGAAATCTATGTACACATAGATTGCCGAGGATCAATGTATTTTCCACTATCTGAAGATGACATGGAGTTGAGTGCTCTTCAGGCGAATCACACGGCTTGTGGTATGACCAGATGTACATGGTTAGCTATAGGCGCTGCTTTAGATAATTTACTCTTGTTATCAATATGATTGGTCGGAAGAATTGGATTTTCAGATTGTTCATTTCCAGTTAGTCTTTGGTCCAACATGGTTAGCTCTCATATTTGTAACTTGCTCTTCAAGTCAGCACTGTTCTTGAAACAAAATTTAAATGTATCTACTTCAACGAGCTTAACTTTCCTTTGTCTAATTTTTTTCTTCGATAAAGAGCATATATTAATACCGCGTAGATACCAATTACACTGCAACAACATCATGCCCTAATGGCATAAAGGATGCACACACCCAAAAAAGATAGAAGAATTACAAAAAAGAAAAGCTCCGCTACAGAGATTGAAAACTCTAAACAACAACTCTGACACCACCAAGATAACACCAGAAGATCAGTTTCTCCATAAGCGACACCTCCAAGAAGGAAATAGTGCACAGACGATGTCGTCGCCCAATCACAGATCTTATGTTTACACCTTGAAGAAAGTCCTCTCTCTCAAAACAATGCCTTCAACAAGAACATTGTCAGGCACAACCAGTTAAGGCCAGACCTTGGATTTTCACCCTGAAAGCTAGAACTATGAACTTCTCATGTGCAGTCGCCCCCACATACAAGTCGATGTTCAAAGTCACGAAGCTCCAAGCCAATTCCACCTCACCACCAAGATCCGACCACCGTTGCTCTTCCACCGACCTCGGATTTCATGACCTTCTCCGCCAGCACCGTGAAAACAAAACTCCATGATATTAACAACCAGCGGAGCTTCGAAGCGCTCCCTCTACCAAACGGTCAGATAAAAAAACATGGGTGCGCATGACCGAAAGCACCAAATCCAGCAAGCTTCAGGCATTGATCGCACAATGAATTTCGCCGGCAGGGCCTTCCGGAACATGACAATCCAGCCAACCCGGCAGAAGAAGCATCCGACCGATCTTCACTTGGCGCGAGAGGAATCCTAGGACAGCCACCATTATTCATGCCAAGCCGGGAAAATGACGAGACACGCAAAGAGGATGCCTCCGACAAGGTAACGACGTTAACGACGCCGCCATCATCCACCAAGACCGATGTCGAGGTGCGGTTCTCACCGGCTGCCCCGTCACTCCAAGCTCATCCCTGTCAGGATTCTCAGCGCCGGAGATCAGTGTTGGATCCTAAGATCCACCACACTCGATCCCATCTTGGTCGTCCTCCTCCGAAGGAGAAAGGCGCCACAGCCATGCCCGGGGCCGCCGCCCCGACGCCCAGAAGATGCAGCAGCGCCGCCGGCCGCCGTCGCTGTCGAAGAGGAGGTCGAGAACTCGCCACCGCGAGCAGCTCCAGCTGACGTCACGCCACGCATCTCAGCAGAAACAGATGTGTGGAGGGCGCCGCCTCTCACCCCTGGCCGCTCCCAATGGGCGCCTGTTATCACCAGAATCTGACCACATTGGAGTTGGGCCGAGATGAAGATGGGCTTGGAAGATTTACATCTAAGAGGAGTTTCTGAATCGGCCTTGGGGCTAGAATTTGGGCCAACGGGCCCGTGTATCTGTAAATATAGTAGACTACATGTCGGTTAGTTAGAATTTGGCTCGTGCACGGTTGGGATTAATCCCACGTTAGAAAGTCTACGGACTATAAATATGTATCTAGGGTTATGGAGAAAGGAGGACAATCACGTTCACAACAAACACAAATCAGACGCATCGCCACCCCTTATTTCGAGGGTTTCTTCCGGGTAAGCATCATGCTGCCTAGATCGCATCTTGCGATCTAGGCAGTATACGTTTATTCGATTACCTTGTGTTACTCGTGCTGAAGCGTTGTTGATGGCGAGTAGCACTATTTATCATAGATGTTTTAGGGTTTGCATTGATGCTTTTCTTATGCGTATCTCGCTTAGCAATGCCGTCCTTCGACATCTAGCTGTCCTTACACCCGAACAAGTGTAAGGGCAGCACCTTGCTTATTCGTTACCTAGTAGATCCAATCCGTTATAGTTGTTCCTTGTTTCAAGGATTAGTTTAATATCTCGCATGATTAGGCCTTATGTCTGGGGTTGGATGATCCGGTAGTACGCGAGGTGTTGCTTTACCGTTCCTATAAGGGATGTTCCGGGAATTAACTTTACGTTGGTTTTTAGGCCTCTTGTAGGGGTAGTTTACATCATCTTTCGTATCTGCTAGGCCCAACTACGCGTAGGATGTTCCGGTTATGCGGTGAAAACTCTAAACTGTCGTAGATTGGTTCAGCTTTGTTTTGATCAAGCGGGAGCCCCATGTCATCGTAATTCCAACGTGAACCATGGGGTAATCGGCTCTTTGAGCCGATCCACATGGCAACTCGAGAGCCGATCGGGCTCGTATTTAATGTTTACGTGTCTACCATGCAGGAGACTAATCGAAGCAATCCAACACCTTCCTGATCAGGTCTAGGTCAGGTGGCACGCCCTTGCAACCGCCAGGACGTGTGCCAGGACTTTGCGGGACGACGCGAGACGCCAGGGCCCACTAAGCGGTCATGGGAGTCTCCCGGCTCTTCGTGTTGCTTAACCACTGCTCGCCGGTGAGTTTTGGCAGGCAACACATTCTGGCACGCCCGGTGGGACCCTTTCTACAACAACCACGTCAACATCGGCAGCCAAGATGTCGGACGAACAGATCAAGTACGAGGATCTACCTGCAGAACATAAGAAGAAATACGATGAGCTGAAGGCCATCTTTGAAGCCGATCTCATCGGCTCTTTTGAGAAGACCCGTTCGCACGGCATCAGGTTCAAAGGATTCACACCAGAAGGCGCGCTCGAGGGATTAGATCTTTCTCTCCCTTCGGAGGAGCGTACCAAGCCCTGCGCCAAGAAATTAACTATGCTGTGGCTCGTTCTCTACATCGGCATTCTGAGAGCCTGGTGAATACGTGATGCGTGTAGTTGACACGTCCGTTGGGAACCCCAAGAGGAAGGTGTGATGCGCACAGTAGCAAGTTTCCCTCAGTAAGAAACCAAGGTTTAATCGAACCAGTAGGAGTCAAGAAGCATGTTGAAGGTTGATGGCGGTGGGATGTAGTGCGGCGCAACACCAGGGATTCCGGCGCCAACGTGGAACCTGCACAACACAACCAAAGTACTTTGCCCCAACGAAACGAGTGAGGTTGTCAATCTCACCGGCTTGCTGTAACAAAGGATTAGATGTATAGTGTGGATGATGATTGTTTGCGAGAAAACGAGTAGAACAAGTATTGCGGTAGATTGTATTTCGGATGTAAAGAATAGGACCGGGGTCCACAGTTCACTAGAGGTGTCTCTCCCATAAGATAAAAGCATGTTGGGTGAACAAATTACAGTCGGGCAATTGACAAATAGAGAGGGCATAACAATGCACATACATGATATGATAAGTATTGTGAGATTTAATTGGGCATTACGACAAAGTACATAGACCGCCATCCAGCATGCATCTATGCCTAAAAAGTCCACCTTCAGGTTATCATCCGAACCCCTTCCAGTATTAAGTTGCAAAACAACAGACAATTGCATTAAGTATGGTGCGTAATGTAATCAATAACTACATCCTCGGACATAGCATCAATGTTTTATCCCTAGTGGCAACAAGACATCCACAACCTTAGAACTTTCGTCACTCGTCCCAGATTTAATGGAGGCATGAACCCACTATCGAGCATAAATACTCCCTCTTGGAGTTAAGAGTAAAAACTTGGCCAGAGCCTCTACTAATAACGGAGAGCATGCAAGATCATAAACAACACATAGGTAATAACTTGATAATTAACATAACATAGTATTCTCTATCCATCGGATTCCGACAAACACAACATATAGCATTACAGATAGATGATCTTGATCATGTTAGGCAGCTCACAAGATCCAACAATGAAGCACAATGAGGAGAAGACAACCATCTAGCTACTGCTATGGACCCATAGTCCAGGGGTGAACTACTCACTCATCACTCCGGAGGCGACCATGGCGGTGAAGAGTCCTCCGGGAGATGAATCCCCTCTCCGGCGAGGTGCCGGAGGCGATCTCCCGAATCCCCCGAGATGGGATTGGCGGCGGCGGCGCCTCAGTAAGGTTTTCCGTATCGTGGCTCTCGGTACTGGGGGTTTCGCGACGGAGGCTTTAAGTAGGCGGAAGGGCAGGTAAAGAGGCGGCACGAGGGGCCCACACCACAGGTCGGCGCGGCCAGGGCCTGGGCCGCGCCGCCCTGGTGTTTCGCCACCTCGTGGCCCCACTTCAACTCTCCTTCGGTCTTCTGGAAGCTTCGTGGCAAAATAGGACCCTGGGCGTTGATTTCGTCCAATTCCGAGAATATTTCGTTACTAGGATTTCTGAAACCAAAAACAGCAGAAAACAGCAACTGGCTCTTCGGCATCTTGTTAATATGTTAGTGCCGGAAAATGCATAAATACGACATATAATGTGTATAAAACATGTAGATATCATCAATAATGTAGCATGGAACATAAGAAATTATCGATACGTCGGAGACGTATCAGCATCCCCAAGCTTAGTTCCTGCTCGTCCCGAGCAGGTAAACGATAACAAAGATAATTTCTGGAGTGACATGCCATCATAACTTTGATCATACTATTGTAAAGTATATGTAATGAATGCAATGACAAAAACAATGGTAATGACATGAGTAAACAAATGAATCATAAAGTAAAGACTTTTCATGAATAGTACTTCAAGACAAGCATTAATAAGTCTTGCATAAGAGTTAACTCATAAAGCAATAAATCAAAGTAAAGGTATTGAAGCAACACAAAGGAAGATTAAGTTTCAGCAGTAGCTTTCAACTTGTAACATGTATATCTCATGAATAATTGTCAACATAGAGTAATATAATAGGTGCAATATGCAAGTATGTAGGAATCAATGCACAGTTCACACAAGTGTTTGCTTCTTGAGGTGGAGAGAAATAGGTGAACTGACTCAACATAAAAGTAAAAGAATGGTCCTTCAAAGAGGAAAGCATCGATTGCTATATTTGTGCTAGAGCTTTTATTTTGAAAACATCAAACAATTTTGTCAACGGTAGTAATAAAACATATGAGTTATGTAAATTATATCTTACAAGTTGCAAGTCTCATGCATAGTATACTAATAGTGCCCGCACCTTGTCCTAATTAGCTTGGACTACCGGATCATCACATTACACATGTTTTAACCAAGTGTCACAATGGGGTACCTCCATGCCGCCTGTACAAAGGTCTAAGGAGAAAGCTCGCATTTTGGATTTCTCGTTTTTGATTATTCTCAACTTAGACATCCATACCAGGGACAACATGGACAACGAGATAATGGACTCCTCTTTAATGCATAAGCATGTGGCAACAATTAGTGTTCTCATATGAGATTGAGGATATATGTCCAAAACTGAAACTTCCACCATGATTCATGGCTTTAGTTAGCGGCCCAATGTTCTTCTCTAACAATATGTATGCTCCAACCATTAAGGCGGTAGATCTCTCTTACTTCAGACAAGACGGACATGCATAGCAACTCACATGATATTCAACAAAGAATAGTTGATGGCGTCCCCAGAAACATGGTTATCGCACAACAAGCAACTTAATAAGAGATAAAGTGCATAAGTACATATTCAATACCACAATAGTTTTTAGGCTATTTTGTCCCATGAGCTATATATTGTAAAGGCGAATGATGGAAATTTAAAGGTAGCACTCAAGCAATTTACTTTGGAATGGCGGAGAAATACCATGTAGTAGGTAGGTATGGTGGACACAAATGGCATAGTGGTTGGCTCAAGGATTTTGGATGCATGAGAAGTATTCCCTCTCGATACAAGGTTTAGGCTAGCAAAGTTATTTGAAACAAACACAAGGATGAACGGTGCAGCAAAACTCACATAAAAGACATATTATAAACATTATAAGACTCTACACCGTCTTCCTTGTTGTTCAAAACTCAATACTAGATATTATCTAGACTTTAGAGAGACCAAATATGCAAACCAAATTAGCAAGCTCTATGTGTTTCTTCATTAATGGGTGCAAAGTATATGATGCAAGAGCTTAAACATGAGCACAACAATTGCCAAGTATCAAATTATTCAAGACATTTTAGAATTACTACATGTAGCATTTCCCAATTCCAACCATATAACAATTTAACGAAGAAGATTCAACCTTCGCCATGAATACTATGAGTAAAGCCTAAGGACATATTTGTCCATATGCAACAGCGGAGCGTGTCTCTCTCCCACACGGTGAATGCTAGGATCCATTTTATTCAAACAAAAACAAAAACAAAAACAAACCGACGCTCCAAGCAAAGTACATAAGATGTGACTGAATAAAAATATAGTTTCAGGGGAGGAACCTGATAATGTTGTCGATGAAGAAGGGGATGCCTTGGGCATCCCCAAGCTTAGACGCTTGAGTCTTCTTAATATATGCAGGGTGAACCACCGGGGCATCCCCAAGCTTAGAGCTTTCACTCTCTCCTTGATCATATTGCATCATACTCCTCTCTTGATCCTTGAAAACTTCCTCCACACCAAACTCGAAACAACTCATTAGAGGGTTAGTGCACAATAAAAATTAACATGTTCAGAGGTGACACAATCATTCTTAACACTTCTGGACATTGCATAAAGCTACTGGACATTAATGGATCAAAGGAATTCATCCAACATAGCAAAAGAGGCAATGCGAAATAAAATGCAGAATCTGTCAAAACAGAACAGTCCGTAAAGATGGATTTTATTAAGGCACCAGACTTGCTCAAATGAAAATGCCCAAATTTAATGAAAGTTGCGTACATATCTGAGGATCACTCACGTAAATTGGCATAATTTTCTGAGTTACCTACAGAGAATTAGACCCAAATTCGTGACAGCAAAGAAATCTGTTTCTGCGCAGTAATCCAAATCTAATATGAACCTTACTATCAAAGACTTTACTTGGCACAACAAAACATAAAACTAAGATAAGGAGAGGTTGGTACAGTAGTAAACAACTTCCAAGACTCAAATTCAAAACAAAAATACTGTAGTAAAAACATGGGTTGTCTCCCATAAGCGCTTTTCTTTAACGCCTTTCAGCTAGGCGCAGAAAGTGTATTTCAAGTGTTATCAAAAGATGAAGCATCAACATCATAATTTGCTCTAATAATAGAATCAAAAGGTAACTTCATTATTTTTCTAGGAAAGTGTTCCATACCTTTCTTGAGAGGAAATTGATATTTAATATTACCTTCCTTCATATCAATAGTAGCACCAACGGTTCGAAGAAAAGGTCTTCCTAATATAATGGGGCAAGATGCATTGCATTCAATATCCAAGACAACAAAATCAACGGGGACAAGGTTATTGTTAACCATAATATGAACATTATCAACTCTCCCCAAAGGTTTCTTTTTAGCATTATCAGCGAGATTAACATCCAAATAACAATTTTTCAATGGTGGCAAGTCAAGCATATCATAGACTTTCTTAGGCATAACAGAAATACTTGCACCAAGATCACATAAAGCATTACAATCAAAATCATTGACCCTCATTTTAATGATGGGCTCCCAACCATCTTCTAACTTTCTAGGAATAGAAGTTTCAAGTTTTAGTTTCTCTTCTCTAGCTTTTATGAGAGCATTTGTAATATGTTTTGTAAAGGCCAAATTTATAGCACTAGCATTAGGACTCTTAGCAAGTTTTTGTAAGAACTTAATAACTTCAGAGATGTGACAATCATCAAAATCTAAATCATTATGAGCTACAGCAATGGGA
>NC_061512.1:27898013-27939529 GCF_022539505.1 Lolium rigidum
AATAAAAATACACGGGCAATTCAGCCCAAAACCCTTCGTGCCAGGCCGCTTCAGAAATCTTCCACATGTAATTTTCCAAGCCCGGCCCACCTCTGGATTTGTCTAAAATCTAGTGATAACAGCTAGCAACTAATTTTTTTGTGTTTTGATATAATGCAGCAAACAAAGTAGTAAATAAAATAAAGCAAGACAACAACAAAGTAAAGAGATTGGGAAGTGGAGACTCCCCTTGCAGCGTGTCTTGATCTCCCCGGCAACGGCGCCAGAAATTTGCTTGATGCGTGTAGTTGACACGTTCGTTGGGAACCCCAAGAGGAAGGTGTGATGCGCACAGTAGCAAGTTTCCCTCGATAAGAAACCAAGGTTTAATCGAACCAGTAGGAGTCAAGAAGCACGTTGAAGGTTGATGGCGGCGGGATGTAGTGCGGCGCAACACCAGGGATTCCGGCGCCAACGTGGAACCTGCACAACACAACCAAAGTACTTTGCCCCAACGGAACAGTGAGGTTGTCAATCTCACCGGCTTGCTGTAACAAAGGATTAGATGTATAATGTGGATGATGATTGTTTGCAGAAAACAGTAGAACAAGTATTGTAGTAGATTGTATTTCAGATGTAAAGAATAGGACCGGGGTCCACAGTTCACTAGAGGTGTCTCTCCCAAAAGATAAAAGCATGTTGGGTGAACAAATTACAGTCGGGCAATTGACAAATAGAGAGGGCATAACAATGCACATACATGATATGATAAGTATTGTGAGATTTAATTGGGCATTACGACAAAGTACATAGACCACCATCCAGCATGCATCTATGCCTAAAAAGTCCACCTTCAGGTTATCATCCGAACCCCTTCCGGTATTAAGTTGCAAAACAACGAGACAATTGCATTAAGTATGGTGCGTAATGTAATCAATAACTACATCCTCGGACATAGCATCAATGTTTTATCCCTAGTGGCAACAAGCACATCCACAACCTTAGAACTTTCTGTCACATCGTCCCAGATTTAATGGAGGCATGAACCCACTATCGAGCATAAATACTCCCTCTTGGAGTTAAGAGTAAAAACTTGGCCGGAGCCTCTACTAATAACGGAGAGCATGCAAGATCATAAACAACACATAGGTAATAACTTGATAATTAACATAACATAGTATTCTCTATCCATCGGATCCCGACAAACACAACATATAGCATTACGGATAGATGATCTTGATCATGTTAGGCAGCTCACAAGATCCAACAATGAAGCACAATGAGGAGAAGACAACCATCTAGCTACTGCTATGGACCCATAGTCCAGGGGTGAACTACTCACTCATCACTCCGGAGGCGACCATGGCGGTGAAGAGTCCTCCGGGAGATGAATCCCCTCTCCGGCAGGGTGCCGGAGGCGATCTCCTGAATCCCCCGAGATGGGATTGGCGGCGGCGGCGCCTCAGTAAGGTTTTCCGTATCGTGGCTCTCGGTACTGGGGGTTTCGCGATGGAGGCTTTAAGTAGGCGGAAGGGCAGGTAAAGAGGCGGCACGAGGGGCCCACACCATAGGTCGGCGCGGCCAGGGCCTGGGCCGCGCCGCCCTGGTGTTTCGCCACCTCGTGGCCCCACTTCAACTCTCCTTCGGTCTTCTGGAAGCTTCGTGGCAAAATAGGACCCTGGGCGTTGATTTCGTCCAATTCCGAGAATATTTCGTTACTAGGATTTCTGAAACCAAAAACAGCAGTAAAACAAAGAATCGGCTCTTCGGCATCTTGTTAATATGTTAGTGCCGGAAAATGCATAAATACGACATATAATGTGTATAAAACATGTAGATATCATCAATAATGTAGCATGGAACATAAGAAATTATCGATACGTCGGAGACGTATCAATACGCTTGAGCGAGTTGCGCTTCATGTGGTGCAAGAAATCATGAAACATCAGTATTCTCCGTCAAGACCTACTTTAGGGACTTATCAGGGAGAGATACCATTCCACACCAGGCCACCATTGCCATTCGCGATGGCAGCTCCACAGCAACAAGGTTCACCGGCATACGTTGTCTACAAGGTTGGAGGTGATCCTGGCGACTACCAGTTCTTGTATGAGCCGCCCAAGGAGATCCCACATGGATACGTGTGTACATACGTGCCGGACTGTAACAACTGGACGCGCGCGATCCAAACTTCGGCAGGAGGAATTGCCGGAGCGGGAGCGATGGTTACGGCAGGAGGGATTGCCGGAGCAGCGGGGAGTTCGGAGTAGATGCTGAAAAACGGGCGTGGCTAACTAAATATGCCACTACAACGAGTCCGGACAGCTCAACCTCTACAGCTCCTACCGTGGATCGGATCATCGCAATCCCGAGAGATCAGTTCGGTATCCTGCCGAAGAAGAAAACAATCGGCTATTCCAAGCCGTATCCCAATGAGTACGACCTGATCCCGCTGCCTCCTAAATATCGGCTCCCTGACTTCACAAAATTTAGTGGATCAGAAGGATCTAGCTCCATCGAGCACGTGAGCCGATACTTGGCACAGCTGGGTATGGTTTCAGCATCAGAACAGCTACGTGTGAGGTTCTTTGCCCAATCTCTCACGGGTCCAGCCTTTGGGTGGTACACTTCGCTACCCCCAAATTCAGTTCGGACATGGAAGCAGCTGGGAGGAGCGGTTTCACATACGGTATCATTCGGAAGCTACCGAAGCGGGCATTGCCGATCCGACGCAGGTTCGGCAAAGGCGAGGAGAGACGGTATCTGAATACATTCAACGTTTCAGAACTGTCAAGAACCGATGTTATTCGGTTCATTTATCTGAGAAAGAAGCAGTCGAGCTGGCCGTGGCAGGCCTCGCAGCGCCACTCAAGGATCTAACGTTCCAAGTAGAGTACAATTCGTTAGCGCACATGGTCCAGAGGCTAACTTCGTATGAACAGCGCCACCCAGAATTGTACCAAGACAAGTTCAAGCGCACGATAGGTCTGGTCGACGCTGAGGAGGATGAAGACCCTGCGGAAGATCAGGAAGTCGCTGTGGCCGAATGGACTCGGACGGCAGTTCCCGTGTCCTGCAAATGGGTGAAACAACCAGGGCCTCCAAAAGGGTTTGACTTTGATTTAAGCAAAACTGAGCAGATTTTTGATTTACTGTTGAAGGAGAAACAGCTGAAGTTACCCGAAGGCCACAAGATTCCTACGTCACAAGAGATGAACGGTAGGCCATACTGCAAATGGCATCACACGTTCACCCACACCACCAACGACTGCAAAGTGTTGCGCGCACAGATTCAAATGGCGATAGAGTCAGGCCGATTAATCTTCGGACAATTTGCCATGAAAGTTGACACACATCCGTTTCCTGGCGTCAACATGGTGGATCTCAGTCACTCCCTAAGACGCGAGCCAGGTTTCTCTGTTGATATCAACATGGCAGGGCTTGGTAACCACCATGGCAAGGATAAAGCAGAAAGCAGTCACTCCCGTGGCAAGGAGAAAAAGGAGGCCGATCCACGCGACCGGCCCCAACATGATAACAGACGGTACCTGACAGAAGAAGAAGTGAGAAGCGTGCGGTATCAACGACCACTCTCCGCACATCTCCTTAACAAATATGAGCAGCAGTCTGACCGACGTCGGCGCTACGACATGGATGACGAAAGATATCGTCGGTCTGGTGCAGATAACAGGAGGTATCGTCGATATGATAGAAACTATGAAGGGTACGAGCGTCACGCTAGAGGGAAGTCCAGAGAGCAAGAAGACATAGATAGGCATTAGAACTGTCCTTTCTTTAAACACTGCTGGGACTCAGGAATGAGCCGATTACCTACAATCGAGAACTGCCCAGAATGTAGACCGCAGAGGAAGGGAACAAACGAAGTTTCAGTGTTCAAACGTCTAGGACCTCTACCACCTCAGGACAAACGAGCTGAGTCGTCTCAAGATGAAGACTTCGAGGAGTCAGATGAAGAAGAAGATAGGTACCACCGGCCAAGGTGGTGCCCTGATGGACTCAGCCATTCTCAGAAGCGTAGGGTGCAGCGGCTACGAAACCTGGAGGAAGCCGAAGCACAGTACCTGTACACGTTGAGGAAGGCACGACCCGATCTGGCCGTGAAAATTCAGCAAACGTTGGAGTCAGAGACGCGCCCACCAAAGAAAGTGTGACGCCCTAAACAGACAAAAGCCGATGCAGAGGCATCGGCTGATACAAACATGGTGTTCATACTTCCGTCAGAGTTTTGTGCTCCAAACGACGAGGAAGTATCGGTGGCTCAGTTCGACTGCGGTCCACGATCAGTGATCTTTGAGAAGCCACGAGAGAAGAGCTACAGGCACTTGAAAGCTCTATACCTAAAAGGTTATATCGACGGGCAGCCTGTCAGCAAGATGTTGGTTGACACAGGAGCGGCAGTCAACATAATGCCGTATTCCATGCTACGACGTTTGGGACATTCCAATCATGATCTGATCAAGACCAATGTCACGTTAAGCAATTTCAACGGCCAAGCATCAGAAGCAAAAGGTGTTCTGAATGTAGATCTAACCGTATGCCGAAAAACCATTCCCACCTCGTTCTTCATCGTCGACAGCAAGAGCAATTACGCTGTCCTGCTTGGAAGGGATTGGATTCACGCTAACTGTTGCATCCCATCAACAATGCACCAATGCATCATACAGTGGGATGGAGATGAAGTGGAGGTCGTTCAGGCAGATGACTCAATCGAGATCTCGCTAGCTGCCATGAATATTTGGGATGCAAACGACCAAGAGCCACTCTCTGGAATCAGTTTGGATGGCTGTGAGCGCATCGAAGCTTCAAAAAACGGGGTGAGGCTGGTCTTATCCACCGGCCTGACAGAGTAGCAAGGTCCAAGGCAATGGACGTACGTGGCGAGGCCGATCCCTGCGATCGGCCCCAAAAAATGAAAAGCAAAAATCCTATCTCAAGCGCGCCACGTAGCCATAGTGAAGCACCAAGAAGTTGTAAACCCTCATCAAGCATTGCAATGAAAAAGGAGGCCGATTCTAGCAATCGGCCAAAATTATCCTCGACATACGTTTTGCCTGTGTTCAGCATTGATCTAACAGAGGATGCCTGAAGAGCCGATACCCTCAATTACTTGAAAGAATCGGCTCGGGGGTACTTAGATGGATAAGACACGAGGTTACGAAGTATGTGCCTTGTGGCTGTCAATGGCCAGTAGCTCAAGATATATTCTTCAAGGATGATGGACATTGGATTACGGGGGCTGATACATAAATAAATCGGCCGTAAAAAATACAAATTTTTTAAGCACAGCCGATGCACAGCCATCGACTCAGGAGATACAAACTATTATAAGCAGAAGCTCGATGGAGCAGTTATCGAGTTACATGGAGAGGCTCTACTGGATGAACGCCTCAATGGAGCTGTTCGGTGACTCGGATACTCTCTTCAAGGACCTCCAACTCCTTTTGCGAATCTTCAGGTTCAGCAGTGCTAGCAGAAGCGTCAGTTTTGGCGTCCAAAGCTGCCTTTTTCTCATTAAGCCGCTGACACTTGTCTGCAATATCGGTTGGGGCAAGTTTGAGGGATCATAACCCTGACCAACAACAAGAGCAGCATGCAGATCAGGTTAAGGGTGAGCCCAACAAAGGAAGCATACCTCTCCTAGGACCATGAGAACAGCCGATGACAAAGCAATCGGCTGTGGCGTTTTTGCCTGGGGTCTGTCCAAGGTGACGGCTTGGTCGATGTCACCTTCAGAGGTTGTTACGTCCAGAGTTGTGGAGGACATCAGAACTTCATCAACATCCCCGCTGGAAGCTTCATCGGTCTGCAAAAAGGATGATGAGCCGATTTGAGCAGTTAAGCACAAGAATTGAGCTAGGAGGAGTTGGAGAGCCATTACATTTGAAGCTTCTTGGTTCGAGGAAAGGGTTTGCTCATCCTTCTGAGCCCTCTTGGTGCTTCGACTCTTTGTGCATAAGCTTTCCTGCCATGTTTTGATGGGAGCTGGAGGGGCAGCAGGTTCAGGGGCTGACCTGTTCTTGAAAGCAGATGGTGGCACATTTGGCTGGTTTTGCGTGGTGGTGTCATCAGAGGTGCCCGAGTTTGAGCCTCGTCGGCTGGACTACGTCTCCTCGCTGGTATTATCTTCAGTAGAGGGTTTTTTCCATCCAAAGTTATCCTGGCAGCCACCTTTCTCACTGCTGTTCTTGCCCTGACTGAGGCTCGGGGGGCAGCTGGCCCTGAAGGTTCTTTGCTCTGGGGAGCCGATTTTGTTGGAATCGGCTGGCTCTGCATCACAACTTTTTTGAAAGGTGGTGAGTTCTTGCAGGAGAGAACCACCGGAGCTGGTGGGAGGAATTTGAAGAGGGAGCCATCATCATTGGTAGGCTCTGGGCCATCTTGTTGCTGCAAGGAAACAGAGCAGGATTATAAACATCGCTGTAAACTATCACAAGGAAATTTATGGGCAAGTGGAACCTGTTCTGCAGAAGTATCAGTTTCAGCGTCAAGTTGCTTCAGCAACGGTCCTAGAGCTCTCCTGAAGGCACCTGCCCAAGACCGAATTGCCGGCCTACTACGACCGGCTGGTAAGATTCATAACCAGGTTTTATGATCCCGTTTGAGGTGCTCATGCCAATTGTGAGGAAGCAGGGACGGATCATGATGGAATATAAATGCCGAGTGCTGTCGTCATCGGCAAAGTTGTCTAACCTGTAGGAGACTGGATTTTCAAAATTCTCAGACTCCTATAAGGAAAGAAGAGAGGGTCATCCAGGCCCTGGTAAAAGGTTCTGAACTATCCTGATGCTTCCTTGGAGTTCATTTTGCTGCTTGGAAGACTGTACGAGGTTTGGCCGTAACGGGTACAGCGGATTGGCTTCCCACGGAATTTGGGTTTACATGTCCAAGATCTAGGGTTCGCACGGCTGTGGGCTGGACCTGTTCGATTGGAAATTTGGAGATCTGAATTTGAGCACGGGTTGCAGTTACCGTTTGAGGGGATAACCGAATTGGCCTGTCTCGCAGTTTATCGTGAAGGACTGATGCGTTGCCATCGGCTCATTCAGCATTGACCAAGTTGACAATCGGCAGAGTCAGTATGAGGGGAAATCGGCTAAATTAGCATAAAGGGAATCGGCAAAATCAAATGAAATGAAATTCTTCATTGATAACGAGATTTCTTACATAAAGAGCTGATTGCTCTCAAAAGGAAGTACCAGGGGATACATTGCCCCATCTACTACTACTGGTCCTATGCTAAGGATCCTATCTATGGGCCGTCGCTGCCCTCGTCGTCGCCGTCGTCGCCGCTATCGGCGCTACTCCCGGCCGGCTCGTCGTCGCTGCTGCAGCGGCCGCCGGCAGGGCCCTCGTTGTCCTCGTCCTCCTCGTCGGCGTCTTCGTCGCTGTCGAAGTCGCTGAGGTTCCCCGGCCAGGGGCAGAAGCGCTTGGCCGGCGGCTCATCGGAGGAGGTGTCGTCCTCCTCCTCCTCATCCTCCTTCTCCTCCTCGGAGG
Source organism: Lolium rigidum (assembly GCF_022539505.1). Lineage (NCBI taxonomy): Eukaryota > Viridiplantae > Streptophyta > Magnoliopsida > Poales > Poaceae > Lolium > Lolium rigidum. The sequence continues at coordinate 27,905,508 of NC_061512.1, forward strand.
AGGTGAAGTCGTCCCAGGAGAAACGATCGTCATCGCTCTCCTCCTCCGATTCCCCGTCGGCGAGGAAGCGGAGGTCACTTTCCCCGTCGGTCGAGGACTTTTCGTCCTCAGACCAGACGGAGAAGTCGTGGCTGGACTCCTCCCCGGCTTCTATGGCGCGGCGGATGTTGGCCTCGTGGGCCTCCTGCGGGTCCCACTCCGGCGTCGGCTCGCGGGAGGGGGAGGACTGGACGGAAAGACCCGATGAGGCAGAGGAGGAAGAAGACATGGTGGCAGAGGAGGGCTTTTGGAGTGCTAATGCAAAGGGATGAAGAAGTGAACTGCAAGATGCGGTTAAAATAGAGGCGATATAGTGGAGATGATTCAATGCTGCAACGGTTCCCGAGGATGTGGTGCCAAAACCGTCAAATCGTGCGGAGAAGTTGAGAAGGCAAGACATCATGATGAAGGGATACCGTGGCGGTTCTGTTCTGCCCCGATTTGACACGACGAAGAAAGGAAAAAACGGAGTGGTTTTGGAATTACCATTGCCAAAACCAGGGGGGCATGTGTTATCACCAGAATCTGACCACATTGGAGTTGGGCCGAGATGAAGATGGGCTTGGAAGATTTACATCTAAGAGGAGTTTCTGAATCGACCTTGGGGCTAGAATTTGGGCCAGCGGGCCCGTGTATCTGTAAATATAGTAGACTACGTGTTGGTTAGTTACAATTTGGCTCGTGCACGGTTGGGATTAATCCCACGTTAGAAAGTCTACGGACTATAAATATGTATCTAGGGTTATGGAGAAAGGAGGACAATCACGTTCACAACAAACACAAATCAGGCGCATCGCCACCCCTTATTTCGAGGGTTTCTTCCGGGTAAGCATCATGCTGCCTAGATCGCATCTTGCGATCTAGGCAGTATACGTTTATTCGATTACCTTGTGTTACTCGTGCTGAAGCGTTGTTGATGGCGAGTAGCACTATTTATCATAGATGTTTTAGGGTTTGCATTGATGCTTTTCTTATGCGTATCTGCTTAGCAATGCCGTCCTTCGACATCTAGCTGTCCTTACACCTGAACAAGTGTAAGGGCAGCACCTTACTTATTCGTTACCTAGTAGATCCAATCCGTTATAGTTGCTCCTTGTTTCAAGGATTAGTTTAATATCTGCATGATTAGGCCTTATGCTGGGGTTGGATGATCCGGTAGTACGCGAGGTGTTGCTTTACCGTTCCTATAAGGGATGTTCCGGGAATTAACTTTACGTTGGTTTTTAGGCCTCTTGTAGGGGTAGTTTACATCATCTTTCGTATCTGCTAGGCCCAACTACGCGTAGGATGTTCCGGTTATGCGGTGAAAACTCTAAACTGTCGTAGATTGGTTCAGCTTTGTTTTGATCAAGCAGGAGCCCCATGTCATCGTAATTCCAACGTGAACCATGGGGTAATCGGCTCTTTGAGCCGATCCACAGGGCAACCTGAGAGCCGATCGGGCTCGTATTTAATGTTTACGTGTCTACCATGCAGGAGACTAATCGAAGCAATCCAACACCTTCCTGATCAGGTCTAGGTCAGGTGGCACGCCCTTGCAACCGCCAGGACGTGTGCCAGGACTTTGCGGGACGACGCGAGACGCCAGGGCCCACTAAGCGGTCGTGGGAGTCTCCCGGCTCTTCGTGTTGCTTAACCACTGCTCGCCGGTGAGTTTTGGCAGGCAACAGCGCCACGCCGCCGCCACGCCGAGTAGCCTTTGGCTGGCGACGCCTTTGGCGGCGGCGGAGGGAGAAGATGATGGAGGAGAGGGCGCTGGAGGGGCTCGTCGTCGGATTCCCTGGGCGGCGCGGCGCTGCCGCCGCCAGGGTCGCGTGGGTGGGTTAGGGTAGGTTGGCTCGCGGGGGTTAAATATGTTGTGTTTCAGTTTTGCGTTAATATGGGGGAGGGGAGGGGGGGCTCAAACGAGTGCCACGATGGATGATTTGAGAAGCGAATCACAGTTCCCACTGATTGGTTATCTCTCTAGAATGTTGTACCACTGTTCTTTGTTCCTCGTAGCTAGTTCATTTTAAGCTTACATGGAGGTGCACTACAATAGTCCTTGGTAAGATCCACGTCTGATTCTCTCAGCCAGTTTCTTATGTCTTGAAGTTGACATCGGTTTTCGTTGCCCTGGGGCTGTTATGACCTGTTACCTTAGTTGGAGGAGGAGTACATCCACTTTAGTTTTCGTTGCACATTTTGGTTGCACATGTCACGCCTTGAGGTTTTTTAAACTGTTCATGCCTTTTGTTTGAGTGACAGTTTGTTAGAAGGGATGAATTTATCTGAAGGAGGACATAGGTGATGGCTGTAATGAATATCATAATGCAGCTGGAGATGTCAGCTCTCATAGTTCTTTAGTTGGGAACAACTACTCTTCAGGAACAATATCCAGCTTTGTACAATATTGTTCGTTATAAAGGAGATACCTTGCAGAAGGTTATGGAAACTTCTCCTCCCTCCATGACGTTCAGGCGTGATCTAATTGGCCCCCGTTTGATTAGTTGAAATGAATTGCTACAGAAGTTAGCTTCAATACAATTATCTGAGTGGACTGATGAATTTTGATGGAGCCTCACCAAGAACGGTGTTTTCTCGGTTAATTCATTGTATAGGGCGCTTACCATTCCTAGTCAACCGGTTATCAATAATAAGTACATTTGGAAGATGAAGATACCAGTGAAAACGAAAGTTTTTGCATGGTACCTTCGTCGCGGTGTGATTTTAACCAAAGACAACTTTGTTAAACGCAACTAGCACGGTTGTAAGAAATGTGTTTTCTGTCATCAAGACGAGACAATAAAATATCTTTTTTTCAACTGTAGGTTTGCTAGATCTATATGGTCAATCATTCAGATGGGTTCCGCCTCGTAGCGTTGCAAATATATTTGAAAATTGGCTAAATGGGGTAGATACTAGGTACAAAACACTTATCAGAGTGGGCATGATTGCAGTCATATGGACGCTATAGCTATGTAGAAATTACAAGGTTTGAGGACCGAGACCTCTTTATGGAGGTGTCTACACGGTTGTAGACCGCGGTCAAGGAGTTTAATTTCCGACATGGGTGGCTGCATATTAGGCGGATTGAAGCCAATGTAGCATAGTCTAGCTTGACTCTTTCGATCGATCTTTTATATTTTTGTTCAGACTTGATACTTGAACGGCTGTGTGCATCTTAGTTATGCAGAGGCTGGATGTAATGCTTGAATTTTTGAGTAATGAAATACCCTTTATGGAAAAAAATCTTTTGAATTGGTCACCTACAGTTTCGTTGTGTTTGCTTGTGCTCATAATTTTGTCCAAGATGACTAAAATTTGTACTGTAACAGGTTAGCTTAATTTCGTCCAAGATGTGCAGCGTTGCATTTTAGGCGGCTAGGAATTTTCGCTGCCCATGTTGGCTTAGGAGCCTAGGAGGGAGACATGTGGAGGAGCTGTCTGGTGACCGCCCGGTAGCAAGCTATCAATACATACTAGTATATTCATAATTTCTGCTCGATAAGCCACTTAACTCGACTGAGATCTTCAAGATGAATTGACCTGAATTGCCTTTTTTTCGATAAAAGAGTATATATTAATATCGCGGAGATACCAATTACCCCCAGCGTCTCAACAACATCATGCTTAATGGCATAAAGCATGCACACAGCAAAGAAAAAGAATTACACAAAATAAAAGTCCCACTACACAGATCGAAAACTTGAAACAACAATAATGACACCACCAAGACAACACCAGAAGATCAACTTCTGCATAAGCGATGCCTCCAAGAAGGAAACAGTTCACAAATGCTATCATCGCCCGATCATAGATCTTAGGTTTTCACCCTGAAGAAAGTCCTCCCTCTCAAAACAATGTCTTCAACAAGAATATTGCCAGGTACAACCAATTAAGGCCAGACCTTGGATTTTCACCCTGAAAGATAGAACTCTGAACTTCTCATGTGCATTCGCTCCCACATACAAGTCGTTGTTTGAAGTCACGAAGCTCCAAGCCAATTCAACATCACCACCAAGATCCGACCACCATTGCACCGATCTCGGCTTTTATGACCTTCTTCGCCAGCACCATGGAAAGAAAACGAGCTCCATGATATTAACGACCAACAGAGCTTCGAAGCGCTCCCTCTGAAACCAAACGGTCAAAAAAAATATGGGTGCGCCCGACCGAAAATGGCCACCTCCTCCACCATGTTGTTCGCGTAGCCACAACGGCCGCCTCCTCCACCGCGAGATCTCGGGGCCGCCGCCCCGGCGCCCAGCTCGCCCCGACGATGTGTCGGCGACCAGAGCCTCCGACTAGGCTGGCACGACGACTTCCACCACGTCTCCACGGCAGCTCGCCCCCACAGCCTTTGGTGGCAAGGGTGTCGCCGCCGCCGCATTGACCTCGCGGCAGCGACGACGGGATGTGGCTCGAAGGGGAGCCCGGCGGCGGCGGTGGCTAGGGTTTCCCCGGGTCGCCCCGTGCAGGAGCGACGCGGGGTCGGGGTCTCTCTGTCCAAGTGACCTCTGTCGCAACACTACAATGAATTGCCTTCTTGGGCAAGGGTGATGATCTTGTGAGCGTTTAGCTGCATAGAAGGCTCTTTTTTTATCACTGGGGAGGTTTAGTTTCTGAGGTCTCTCATCCCTACATAGTGTAATGTTATTTATCATCGCACAAAGAAGATGATATAGCAAGGACCAGCACATTCTAACCTAGCTAGCCATGCGTTGAGAAGCAGATCGAGGGGGGAAGAGGCTGGATGTGAAGGGGATATGAGTTGTCCATGAGATTGAGGAAGATATATAGTATGGAATTGAATTTTGTGGTTGGCAGGTTGTTCAAACTTATTACCAATATGCACATTACGTGAGAGAGTTGATCGAGAAGGCTAGTGTGGTTATGATACTTAAATGGTAGCTACTCCAGTCAGATCATTTCAATGGTATCCCATGCAGAGGTCAAAACTTGATCATTGAAAGGCAAGATTTCCTTGAATATTTGTTGTACCAAATACAATTGGTTTTGTGGAGGTAAGGAAACCACTAAAATACAACCTAAAAATAGATAGAACATTAATCTCCGAGTGATCATGGAACAACCTAAAACTGGTACGATGTTCTTTTTCATTTTCTGATGCAAATAGTAGGTACATGAAAAATTACTGGCCACAGTGAGAACAGTTGTCTTGCACCTTTCAAGACATGTGGTCTAGAAATATTCTTGACACTTTCCATTCCTAATTAACTATAGATGAGTATGGCTGAGCAATAAGCGACATGGTAGGGCGACGGATATATATTTCGATTGTTTTCCTCCAAGAGACAAAGCGGCCCGGTCTACTTTAAACACCAAAAATATTTGTTTTAGTCTGTTTAGGTTGGAGCACAGTCTGTTTCATTTTGTTCTCCGTTTGGGTCGGAGGCTCGGAGCAAACTGAGTGGCAAAACCCATTTTGTCTAGTCAATGATAAATAGGACCTACATTTCATGACTGAAATTTCTATTGCTCTCATATATTATTATCACAAAAAATTGTATCTCCTAAATTTCCACAAATGAACTAGTACAAGATCAACTAGTGCTACAGTCACCAAGATTTGATCGACTAGTACTACAGCAACAAAGAACAAAATTGGATCGATAGATATAGGGCGTGATTAGTTGCCCGGGTCAACTTTGGAGCTACCTGGGGATATGCCCTGGGGCATGCCCCGTCCGAAACATGACTTGAGTCACGTTCTCCACTTCGTTTGGTAAACTGGTTTGCATCACTAGATACCTAGATGTTAGTTTGTTTAGTTGCACGCGAGCTCACCTTTAGCCTCACCTCTTACCAACATGGTGATCTTATCTCTCACCTCCCACTACCACAATATGCCTCATGCCGGCTGTTGTATTGTGATCCAAATTCATATACTAAAGGGAGGCTAACTTCTGACGAGCGGAGCGAGCCCCGTCGCCGGAGGCTTGGTACGGTACGGATCGTTGGCACCGCCTATATATACATCTTGTAAGCCGCCGGTTAGGGTTTATCAGATTATAAGATAACCCACGGTGTTTGTAAACACCTCCCGATATAGTGAAGTTTTGCTGGCTGGCGCCCGTGGTTTTTCCCCTTCTGTGTTGGAAGGGGTTTTCCACGTTAAATCTTGTGTCCCCTGCGTGTGTTCTTGTTTCGTTCTTCGTTATTTGCTTGTCGCTTTTATAACAAGTGGTATCAGAGCCCGTGTTTCAATCTAGAGTTTTTGCGACATGTCTTCCTTGAAGTTCGATCTACCGCAGGTGGATTATACCACGAGATTTTCTCTGTGGCAAGTGAAGATGAGGGCGATACTTACCCAATCTTCTGATCTGGATGAAGCTCTTGATGGTTTTGGCAAGAAAGATGCCAAGACCTGGACCAACGATGAAAAGAGGAAAGATCGTAAGGCTTTTTCATTAATTCAGCTTCATCTATCCAACAATATATTGCAGGAAGTGCTGGCTGAGAAATCCGCAGCGGCGCTGTGGTTGAAACTGGAATCGATCTGTATGTCCAAAGATCTAACCAGTAAGATGCACGTGAAGATGAACTTGTTTTCGCACAAGCTGCAAGAAGGTGCGTTAATGATGAATCATCTATCGATGTTTAAAGATATCATTTCTGATTTGCTGTTCATGGAGATAAAATATGATGATGAGGATCTAGCTCTTATACTGTTAGTCTCGTTGCCTAATTCTTTTGCGAATTTTCGAGACACCTTGTTATACAGTCGTGATGAACTAACCCTTGCCGAAGTTTATGATGCCCTCCAGCAGAGGGAAAAGATGAAATCTATGGTGCAGGCAGAGGGTTTGTCATCTAAGGCAGAAGCACTGCAGGTCCGAGGCAGGACCGAGAACAGAAACAACAACTACAACAACTACAACAGAGATAAGAGCAAGACCGACAGAGGTCGCTCAAAGTCCAAGGGACGAGATTGTAAGTTCTGCAAGTATTGTAAGAAAACTAGCCACAATATTGATGATTGCTGGAAGTTGCAGAACAAAGAGAAAAGAAACGGTACTTACCAACCGAAAAACAAATCTGAGGGTGATGGTAAGGCTGTTGTTGTTTCCAGTGATAATTCTGATGGCGATTGCCTAGTTGTTTTTGCTGGTTGTGTTTCTGGTAATGATGAGTGGATCCTTGATTCTGCATGTTCGTTTCATATTTGCTGTAACAAAGATTGGTTCAGTTCTTATGAGTTTGTGCAGAGTGGAGATGTTGTGCGTATGGGAGATAACAACCCACGTGAGATCGTGGGCATTGGTTCCGTTCAGATCAAGATGCATGATCGCATGACACGCACTCTGACAGATGTGAGACACATACCTGGCATGGCCAGAAATCTGATCTCTCTCAGTACCCTTGATGTTGACGGGTACAAACACTCCGGTTCTCGCGGAGTTCTGAAGGTATCAAAAGGTTCTCTCGTTCACATGATTGGTGATATGAATTCTGCAAAGTTATATGTTCTTAGAGGTAGCACTTTATCTGGTATTGATGTTGCTGTTATTCCTGATGAACCTGGTAAAACTAATCTGTGGCATATGCGTCTTGGACATATGAGTGAACATGGCATGGCAGAATTGCACAGGAGAGACCTACTAGATGGCTGCAATTTGAGTAAGTTTGAGTTCTGTGAGCACTGCATTTTTGGTAAGCGTAAAAGAGTTAAATTCAATGCTTCCGTTCATACCACTAAAGGGATACCAGATTATGTGCATGCTGATGTATGGGGACCTTCCCGCAAAACTTCTCTTGGTGGTGCAGATTACATGCTTACTATCATAGATGATTACTCCAGAAAAGTGTGGCCTTTCTTTCTGAAACATAAATCTGATGTGTTTGATGCTTTTAGAAAGTGGAAAGTTATGGTAGAGAAGCAAACAGAAAAGAAAGTTAAATTGCTTCGTACTGACAATGGCATGGAGTTTTGTTCTACTGTTTTCAATGATTATTGTAGCGACGAAGGCATTGTCAGGCACCACACCATCCCATATACTCCTCAGCAGAATGGTGTGGCGGAGAGGATGAACAGAACCATCATCTCCAAGGCTCGCTGCATGTTGTCCAATGCTGGTATGCATAGACGTTTCTGGGCTGAAGCTGCCTCCACCGCTTGTTACTTGATAAACAGGTCACCTTGTATTCCGCTTGATAAGAAAACTCCTATTGAGGTATGGTCTAGTTCATCTGCTGATTATTCACAGTTGAGAGTTTTCGGTTGCACTGCTTATGCTCATGTTGATAATGGAAAGCTAGAGCCTAGGGCTGTTAAGTGTGTGTTTCTTGGTTATGGTTCATGAGTTAAGGCATACAAGTTATGGAATCCTGAAACTAAGAAAGTTTTGCATAGCAGGAATGTAGTCTTTAATGAGGTTGTCATGTTTTATAAGAGTTCATCTACAGATGTTACTGATGCTGTTGATTTTTCTGATAGTTCTGATGATGAGCAACAGAGGATCAGCGTGCAGGTGGAGCACGTGGAGGAGAAAGAAAATGATGTTGCTGAAAATGATAACACTGTTGTTCATCACTCACCACCTGTTTTGCAGCAAACAAATGGTTCCATTGCTGCTGATAGACCGAGGCGTAACAAAGGTCCACGTCCTCGTTTAATTGAAGAATGTAATCTTGTTCATCATGCTTTGAGTTGTGCTGAACAGGTGGAGCATGATACTGAACCTGCTACATATACTGATGCTGTTGCATCCGTTGACCGCGTGAAGTGGATTTCTGCTATGCAAGAGGAGATGCAATCGCTTGACAAGAATGGCACATGGGATGTTGTGCCCTTGCCTAAACAAAAGAAGGTTGTCCGCTGTAAGTGGATATTTAAAAGAAAGGAAGGATTGTCTCCTAATGAGCCTCCGAGGTTTAAGGCAAGGTTAGTAGTAAAAGGTTTCAGCTAAATTCTAGGTATTGATTATAATGATGTATTCTCACCGGTTGTGAAGCATAGTTCTACTCGTGCATTCTTTGGTATTGTGGCTATGCATGATCTTGAGCTTGAGCAACTAGATGTAAAGACTGCTTGTCTGCATGGTGATCTTGAGGAGGAGATATACATGGACCAACCTGAAGGTTTTGTTGTGCCTGGTAAGGAGGATCTTGTTTGCAAGTTGAATAGGTCCCTTTATGGTCTGAAACAGTCTCCAAGACAGTGGTACAAAAGGTTTGATTCATTTATTCTTGCACATGAGTTTAAGAGATCTAAGTATGATAGTTGTGTTTATATCAAGTTTGTTAATGGATCACCAATATAATTGCTGTTATATGTTGATGATATGTTGATTGCTGCCAAGAGCAAGAAAGAGATCACTACTTTAAAGTCACAGTTAAGTAGTGAGTTTGAGATGAAAGATCTTGGTGTTGCTAAGAAAATACTAGGTATGGAAATTACAAGAGACAGAAAATCTGGTGTGTTATTTCTTAGTCAGCAAAATTACATTCAGAAAGTTCTTCATCGTTTTAATATGCATGATGCAAAGTCTGTTAGTACACCAATTGCTTCTCACTTCAAATTGTCAGCATTGCAATGTCCTAATACTGATGAAGATATTGAGTACATGTCTCGAGTTCCATATTCTAGTGTTGTTGGTTCCTTGATGTATGCCATGGTTTGTTCTTGTCCTGATTTATCATATGCTATGAGTTTGGTCAGTCGATACCTAGCTGATCCTGGTAAAGAACATTGGAAAGTTGTTCAGTGGATTTTCAGGTACCTTTGTGGCACATCCAAAGCTTGCTTGAAGTTTGGCAAGACCGGTGAGGGACTCGTAGGCTATGTGGATTTAGATTTTGCTGCCGATTTGGATAAGGGAAGATCCCTCACAAGTTATGTATTCACTGTTGGTGGATGTGCTGTGAGTTGAAAGGCAACGTTACAATCTGTTGTTGCCCAATCTACGACGGAAGCAGAATATATAGCAATTAATGAAGCTTGCAAAGAGTATGTTTGGTTGAAAGGTTTGTATGCTGAGCTTTGTGGAGATGATTCTTGCATTAACTTGTTTTCTGACAGTCAAAGTGCAATATACCTTACTAAAGATCAAATGTTCCATGAGAGTACAAAGCACATTGATATCAAGTACCATTATGTTCGCGACATTGTTGCTCAAGGTAAACTGAAGGTATGCAAGATAAGTACTCATGATAATCCTGCTGATATGATGACAAAGCCAGTTCCTGTTTCCAAGTTTGAGCTTTGCTCGAGCTTGGTTGGTATAACTGTTTAGCCCAAGTGGCTGTTGGCGCCAACAAGTGTTTTTTTCCTTTGTTGTTCAGGAGATTGTTGAAGTTCATGCTGCAAGATGAAATTTGTCTCAAGGTGGAGTTTGTTGTATTGTGATCCAAATTCATATACTAAAGGGAGGCTAACTTCTGACGAGCGGAGCGAGGCTCGTCGCCGGAGGCTTGGTATGGTACGGATCGTTGGCACCGCCTATATATACATCTTGTAAGCCGTCGGCTAGGGTTTATCAGATTATAAGATAACCCACGGCGTTTGTAAACACCTCCCGATATAGTGAAGTTTTGCTGGCTGGCGCCCGTGGTTTTTTCCCCTTCTGTGTTGGAAGAGATTTTCCACGTCAAATCTTGTGTCCCCTGCGTGTGTTCTTGTTTCGTTCTTCGTTATTTGCTTGTCGCTTTTATAACACCGGCGCCCACAAAGGCGGGCACCACGCTGACGCGCGAAAAGACCACCATGCCGCCATCACCAACGGTGGCCATGGCGATTATGCTGCCTCAGTGGAAAACACCTCTCACTACCACAACTAGCACCACACCGTCGTCGATGAAGCCTGGCATAAGACCTGCCACGACGACGCACGAAAATACAACCATGTTCATTACGCTGCGTAGGCTACACCTACATAGGGAGAATGTTGCCATGGTCAAGCTCCTTCATCAACTATATGATCAAGAGACAAGTATGAGGTTGACCGAGACGTTGATGAAACGGTGAACTAGATGATCACAAGCGCAAGTGAGAGGTTGAACAACACTTTACGTACATTTAAATGAACTCACACATGTGCACAAGTTACAATATACTCGCGAGCTACAGATCTACCCGTGTACGTCTCCATCGAAATGAAAAAATTACAACACGATTTCAAAGGAAATTTCAAATGGCATACCGTTTGCGTTCAATTTGAAGAAATTTGGTAAAAACACTTAAAACAGTAACACGAAATTGACGGTTTACCCTAAACAAAACTCGAAACGGATAGTCGATTTGGAATCACCTCGTCGAAGCACATATCTTTTATGTACAACTTATTTTAATTTGAAGTATGGCTGTGTTGATTACAAGTGAGTATGTGAAAGAGATTAAGGAGAGTGGGCGAAAGCAACCCTGTGTATCCCACATGGAAAAAAGTTGCATCGCTAGAGCATAGAATTTGATCGAGGAGCAGGCACATAAGGTTGTCATGGACAAGAGACCACGTTTCCTTGTTTGTTTGTTTGTTTGGGTTTCTGTTGAACACACCTCTAAGTGATTCTTCTCTACTACGCACTAGTCGGTCCTCAAACGCGGAGAAGGTCTAGACTTTGGATAACCTGGCAATTATGAATTTTGGCTTTGTTTCTTTCAACCCTTGCATAGAAGCAAACACCAACAGTGCCGTAAAGTCAAGATCCGAGAAAAGAAAATGAGAAATCAAAGATAAAATGATTCATACATGCGTGTCCATCACTCTCGGTGGCTCAAATATTCTCTGTAATATACACACAAGATTCTCGAAGAAAGCAGCTGATCGAAAGAAATTTATTTCCTTATTTTTCTGGTTCCAGCATCTGAACTTGATGTGTACCTCTAGTGCTTCATGTCTCTTTCCCTCGCTGGTGCTTCTAGTAGTACCATGTTACATCAATCTCTAGCAGTTGCCAAGAAAAGTTTATGGATTGAAAATGAGTTGGCGTTGGTTGGAAAGTGGGGATAGTATTTGTTTTTCATCTAGCGTGGTAAGCCACGATTATAAGAGCATATCAAACAGATCCCATAAACGGGACAAAACCAAAAAATAACCGCTAGTTTACGGGTTCGGACTGAAATTTGGCGCCGATCAGTGACCGTAAAAGGGGCAAAACCGAAAAACTTTTTTCGGGCCGAGACCGAACACTCAAAACGGCCTGTATTTGTAGGGGTCGATCGAGCGAACCGAACGCTCGATCCCTATCTAGGGCGCGCTGAAATTTCAGCTGACGCAACCGCTCGCTCGCTCTTTCCCCGCGCCGCCACCACACTCCGCCGCCGCCCCGCCCGATTCGCCCGAGCCCCGCATCCCGGAGGTAGCGCCGGTCGCCCTGCACCCCGCCCGCTGTTCCTCGCCCAACTCCGGCTGCCGCCCCCACCGCCGCCGCTCCGTCCGAATCGAGGATGAACTCGGGCGACGAGTTCGATCTATCGGATTCGTCGAGCTCCGACGAGTCCGACCTCGACGAGCTGCTCCAGGACGACGAGATGGAGGCCACCATGCTCCTCCTCTCCGTCAAGGACCTGGAGGACCGCGCGAAGCTACTGAATCGGAGGCGCGGCTCCGTGTTCGGCCGGAACCACATCCAGCGGAATCGCCTCCTCGGACACGAGCAGCTGATGGAGGACTACTTAGCCGAGGTACATACCTATCCTCCCCATCTGTTCCGTAGGAGGTATCGCATGCGGCGTAGCTTGTTCGTCCGAATCGTCAAGGCCTGCGAATTGCATTCGAATTACTTCAAACAACGTAGGAATGCCGCCGGGTGATGGTTTTAAGCGCTTTCCAAAAGATCTATACTGCCATGAGGATCATTGTGTATGGCATCCCTGCGGATTACACCGACGAGTATCTTCGAATTGGCGAAGATACTACCACGGAGTCAGTCCGCAGATTTGCTCGCATGATTATCAAGTTGTATGGGCCTACGTATCTCCGAGCTCCCAACGAGGATGACACCAAACGGTTGTTGGAGATAAATGAGAAAAGAGGTTATCCTGGCATGCTTGGTAGTCTTGATTGTATGCACTGGACATGGATCCAAAGGCATGGCATGAACAGTACTGTGACAAGAGCAAAGATGCAACCATTGTACTTGAGGCCGTTGCATCACGAGATTTGTGGATTTGGCACTGTTTTTTTGGTTTGCCGGGGTGGCGTGTAGTTGACGTGGGAGTTAGAAATCTTCGTGGTGTAACTTTTCTTCGTTCCCCGGCAACGGCGCCAGAAAAGTACTTAGTTACCTGGGACCAGAGTATGAGTGCCTTTTACCTTTCCTCCCCGGCAACAGCGCCAGAAAAAATGCTTGATGGCGCGTGAGACAAACGTCCGTTTGGGAACCCCAAGAGGAAGGTGTGATGCGTACAGTAGCAAGTTTTCCCTCAAAAAGAAACCAAGGTTTATCGAACCAGTAGGAGCCAAGAAGCACGTTGAAGGTTGATGGCGGCGGAGTGTAGTGCGGCGCAACACCGAGGATTCCGGCGCCAACGTGGAACCTGCACAACACAATCAAAGTACTTTGCCCCAACGTAACAGTGAGGTTGTCAATCTCACCGGCTTGCTGTAACAAAGGATTAGATGTATAGTGTGGATGATGATGGTTGTTTGCGAAGAACAGTAAAGAACAATTGCAGTAGATTGTATTTCAGATGTAAAGAATAGGACCGGGGTCCACAGATCACTAGTGGTGTCTCTCCCATAAGATAAACAGATGTTGGGTGAACAAATTACAGTTGGGGTGCACAAATTACAGTTGCAATTGACAAATAAAGAAGGCATAACAATGCACATACATATATCATGATGAGTACTATGAGATTTAATCAGGGCATTACAACAAAGTACATAGACCGCTATCCAGCATGCATCTATGCCTAAAAAGTCCACCTTCGAGGTAATCATCCGAACCCCTCCAGTATTAAGTTGTAAACAACGGACAATTGCATTAAGTATGGTGCGTAATGTAATCAACACAAATATCCTAGACAAAGCATCGATGTTTTATCCCTAGTGGCAACAAGACATCCACAACCTTAGAACTTTCTATCACTCGTCCCAGATTTAATGGAGGCATGAACCCACTATCGAGCATAAATACCCCCTCTTGGAGTCACAAGTATCAACTTGGCCAGAGCCTCTACTAGCAACGGAGAGCATGCAAGAACATAAATAACATATATGATAGATTGATAATCAACTTGACATAGTATTCAATATTCATCGGATCCTAACAAACACAACATGTAGCATTACAAATAGATGATCTTGATCATGATAGGCAGCTCACAAGATCTGACATGATAGCACAATGAGGAGAAGACAACCATCTAGCTACTGCTATGGACCCATAGTCCAGGGGTGGACTACCCACACATCGATCCGGAGGCGATCATGGCGATGAAGAGACCTCCGGGAGATGATTCCCCTCTCCGGCAGGGTGCCGGAGGCGATCTCCTGAATCCCCCGAGATGGGATTGGCGGCGGCGGCGTCTCTGGAAGGTTTTCCGTATCGTGACTCTCGGTACTGGGGGTTTCGCGACGAAGCCCTTAAGTAGGCGGAAGGGCAGGTCAAGAGGCGTCACGAGGGGCCCACACAACAGGGCCGCGCGGCCAGGGCCCAGGCCGCGCCGCCCTGGTGTGTCACCACCTCGTGGCCCCACTTCGTTTCCTCTCCGGACTTCTGGAAGCTTCGTGCAAAAATAGGACCCTGGGCGTTGATTTCGTCCAATTCCGAGAATATTTCCTTACTAGGATTTCTGAAACCAAAAACAGCAGAAAACGAAGAATCGGCTCTTCGGCATCTCGTCAATAGGTTACTGTTGGAAAATGCATAATAATGACATATAATGTGTATAAAACATGTGAGTATCATCATAAAAGTAGCATGGAACATAAGAAATTATAGATACGTTTGGGACGTATCACGGGGACACTCAATGACATCAACGTCCTGCAAAGGTCTCCTTTGTTTGCCAAATTAGCAAATGGGGAAGCACCCATTGCAACTACAAGGTCATGAACCATGAGTACATAATGGGATATTACCTAGCCGATGGTATCTATCCGGATTGGGCAATTAAGTGTCAACACCCGGATTTTTAAGTCCAGATGCCTATTATGCCATACCTCGCAATCCTAGGAATATTGTTTTTGAGAGACATAATAGATTGATATCACAGAACATCATTCATTACAACTCATAAATGTCTTACAACAAAAGGATCACATGATCCAGTCTCATTACAACAATTGATCTAAGGATCAAATACAGGACATAGTAGCGGAGGTACGTAGTAGAGGTCCATTTGCCCCACAGGCAACTGTTGACGTCAGGAATAGTCCTAGTTGTCGTAGACGTCCTGCTGGCCGTCATCTTGGTACTGCTGCTCCTCTTCATATTCTGGCCATTTGAATAGCCAGGGACACAGCCGTGAGTACTTTAAAGTACTCGCAAACTAACACTCGTGTAAGTACCATCAATTTTATTAAGAGGATGCTAAGATCTAGGTTTATTTGCATAAAGCCAATTTTAGTTCACAAGGATTGAATAAAAGACTCTTCATTTGCTAACTAACTCAAGTGGGAACATTAGTGTCATTCCCACAACTCAGTTGTGATTCAAGTCAAGTCACCATTCAATTCATCCTTTCTTTTCAAGAAAACATCTGACAACGGAACAGTATGACCTTTCCAATCGTCCGTAACCATGGACACGGCTATTCTAATAGGTTTACACTCTGCAGAGGTTGCACACTTGTGCCACAACATTTGATTACATCCGTCAGGGATAGCCCTGAATAATCGTAACTCAGTACGTGGATCATCAACCATAACCTTTCACTTACATACCCTAGTATAGGTACCTCTCCCCATGAGCTTGGCCTCCCAGTGAAGACAAACCGTCAGCCTGGGAACTGCACAGGGCTTGGGCCGTACATTCACCTCATTTCACATCATTTCACTTTCAACGGAGGCAGCCTCGGCATAACCCCTATGACGCTTGTTTAGAGGGAACCTATACTAAGATGCATAAACTTCCAGTTAAGCCCTACCCATAATCAGGTATTGTGGGGGTACTATATAATTGGAAAGGTATCGCATCCAAACCCAACCATCAGTTTTTGTAAAGTTCACCATGTCATTCAAAAGTCATATCCACCTTCAAAATCTTTCAATAGAATGACTCATCATTCCAAGGTTTTCAAAGTCATTCCACTTCACAAGTTCCCATCTAGAGTAGTCAATTTTATTTGTTAGCACTAGCAACTAGTCATGAGGGGTGCTAACTATCTTGTAGCTCTCTAGGCTAAATTTGATACTCTTGTAACACTCTATACTTAGACCAAAGTTAACTATAAAAATAAGCTTTAATAATCAAAGTAAAAGCTTGTAAGGATAAAACTTGGAATTGATCATGAAGCATATAAAGTAATAGGTAAGTGTGCCTTGCTCTGGTAGAGCTTTGCACTTTTGCAAGAATATTAGTTTGCCTTGGTTGGTGTACTGATCAAAGTGGTCTTCTTCTTCCTGGAAGTAGACCTCCTCCTCTTGATACTCCTCGGTACTAGCGTCTAAAAACGGATACGAGGTAACAATCACCAAACAAGGTTTAAAAGCTAGACTAAGCACACAATTGGTTCACACAAGCTATTCTAGCATCACAATACTAGTAACATGTTGATTGACTTTGTTTCCTTTTTAAGAAAAATAATTTCCTCTCATTACAAATATTGATTAGGGTTTCTATTTAGTTCCTTGAGGAAATAATTTCCTCTCATTGAATCTTGTTAAGATTTAATCTCCTCAAATAAATAATGTATGAACCCATGTTGACCAAGGCCAACCATTCATAAACATCATTTGGGAAAATGATTTAAATGAGGTAAAGTACCTCATGCAATTTAACACTACCATAACCATAATTTAATATCACCAAACAATTCAATATGAGATGATGTATACCATGGTCACTACCTCATGTTGAGTTACTTGGGACAAGATTTAAATGAGGGAAAACCTCTCATAAGGTTTAATAAATAGTTTTGGACAATTTCAATGGACTAGAAATAGCCATAGAGCCATTTTCTATTCTAGCCCCTGATCACACAAATTAACCATGTGATATTTTTACATAAACATGTAGAGTATGTGAAATGTGATTTATGAGAGTTGGAATCAACTCAAAAGCATTTTTGGTTGATTTTTAAATAACGTTTGAAGTTTGAAAAGGCCCTGCCTTATTATTTTTGTCACATTAATTCTACAAAGGATCTAATGTTGAGACCAGTGAGGTTGCGTAGAGCTTTTCACAAGCTTTCCAACCATACAAAATTCATCAAATTTGGACTAGTGGATTTGAAGTTATTTAGTTTTGAAAAAGTATATGCAAGCAATTTGATTTAAATCGAAATTTCGAATTCAAACTCCTGGGCCAGCGCGGGAAACGAACTTGGGCCGAAACGGTTTAAATACGAGGAAGCCAGCCCACCACGCGTCTCGCACGCGTGGGCTGCCTGACATGGTGGACTCCACCTGTCAGTCTCACTTAAAGACGCAAATCGGTACGGCGAATTTGGGACGCACGATTAGGCGATGATCCAACGGATCAGGGCCATCGTCGTCGACGGAGAGAGGGGGGCTTACTGGCGGCGTGAGCAGGGGGTCGGAGCGCTCACCGGAGCTCCGGCGAGAGTCGACGAGGTGCGCAGGGTCGTTGTCGACGACGACGAACCTCCTGGTACCGGCGTTGCTTCCTGGGGCGGCTCCAATCGACGGTGATGTCTGCGGTGGTGCTACGGCTCCGATGGTGCAATTGGGCGGCGGTGGTGGCTGATGTGGAGCAGAGAGAGGTCGAGGCGAACGAGGGAGAAGAGGGGAGTGAGTTGGTGTGGAAGAATCGAGCGGGGAGGTTGCCCTTTTATAGCGGCGGAGGGAGGCAGGGTGCTGCGGCGAGTTTGATCATGGCGACGTGGCTACAGGGCGCTAGCGGGGTAGGAGAGGGCGTGGCGCTGTTCAGCACGTCCTGGCGGTCCTCCTGGCGGTAATGGCGCGGCTGGGCGGTGCCTAACGTGGTCGGGATCATGCGGTGTTCTGCGCGGCAGTGGCGGAACTTGGTTTCTTCTCCGGCGACGGCGGGCCACGGTCGGGGACAAGAAGTTGTCTTGCGGGTTCCTGGTGCTGTGGCGATGCTCAGGGCAGAAGAGGGGGTCCAGGCGAGGTCGTGGTCGATGGGGCGACGCGTGTACAGGCGCGCCCGTGGGATATTTTCCTTTCCTTTTGTTTTTGTTTCTTGTTGACCTCAAAGAGCAAGTTTTAGGGTTTTAGAGATATTTCAAAGTACTTCACATAAGTGTCATAGCAATATCATCACACACATGCGTGAGCACTATGCTCCTAACTTAGTTTAATAAAAGTTTTTGTTGATTCCAAAATTTGGAAAATAGGAAAATAAATGTTTCTTTGTTTTGGAAATTTTGGGGTGTTACATTAAGTCTGTCAAGGATCCTCAAGATAGAATAGAAGCTAAATTTGCCAAGGCTCAAGAAGCAGCTCGCAAGGACATAGAGAGAGCTTTTGGTGTTTTGCAAGCAAGGTTTGCTATTGTTCGTGGCCCAGCCCGATTTTGGGACAAGAAAATCCTTGTCAACATAATGACATGTTGTGTGATTCTGCACAACATGATCATCGAGGATGAAAGAGACTTGAGCTTGCCTTGCTTCTATGACAATGTTGTCACCCGAGTGGAGCCCCAACGCAATCCGGATCGCATTGAAGTTTTCCTTGAAACACATCGGCAGATTGAGAATGCCAATACCCATGCCCAGCTCGTCTAGGATCTGAAGATGCACCACTGGCAGCGACATGGCCGTCGCCTTTTATCCTACCATTCCATTCATTTTTTTGTCACATGTATCATTGTTGAGACATTTGTGCATTTGTCCAATTTTCCCGAAGTTGTTGTAATTTGGTTGAGACGTTTTACATTTGAACAATTTTCCGAAAACTGTTGTAATAATTTGGTTCAGACAATTATTTATGTGTTGTAATAATTTGGATGATTATTTGATTAATTATGATAGATTGTTCTATGTGTTGCATATGAATTGTATGAAAAACTCTGCCTTTACGGGTTCGGAACCCGCAGGCGCAGAACAGAGACGGTAAACCGAAACTGAAAAACAGAATATTCTGTTTTTCAGTTTTCGATACGGGCTCTGTTCTGCGCCTGCCATTTTCCGGCCCGTAAACACGAGTTCGGTGCACTGAACTCGTATTTTTCGGTTCGCGTTTTTACGGACTCTGCTAGAGATGCTCTAAACGATTTCAAGCTAACGTTTTGGGACTTGCAAATCACAAGAAAAAGAAGAGTCCAGGTCTAGTATCTGAAATGCACCTGGATATCCCCAAGAAACAGAAATCGCGGCCGATTGTTGACCGAGCGCTTATACATGATCTGAAAGAAAACCCGTGCTCTGTTTCTCCAAACGTGACGCCGCCATGCCCTAAACCCTAGTGGCTCCCTCCTCTCTGATCTCCTCCCGGCCCAGCATCCCCTCGCCTCAGCCTCCCGCAGCGCCCCATCGACGCGTCTCCGTGCTCCTGAGCATCATTCTCCCGGGCTCCGTGACCTCCAGCGCGTCTCACGGCCGATCATACTCACGTTCTCTTGAAATCGCCAATACTGTCCCCTTGTGGCTGGCACATCCATGAAGTCGTTCCAGCTCCAAGAAGTGGCCATCGCTGGCGCGCGTGACATCTTGGGTGCCATCGACAGGAAAGTGAACGTCTCAAATGCCGACAAACAGAGCCAGGTGTGGGATGCCAATTACGAGAATAGGCAGATATGGAATGCCAATTACGAGAATAGGCAGATATGAAATGCCGTTGATTTTTTTCAATAAAGGGCGTTTTCATTACTTTATAAAAAGTATTACACCCGGCATCTGCATAACATGATGCACACAGCCGCACTCACACATAGTATCTGATCATTACATGAAAAACTGAAAACACCGAAAACAAAGAGAGCGCCTATAGCGTAGTAGGCTCTATCCGTAGATTACGCTGCCATCCATGTTGGAAAAAAATATCCTTCGCCACATCCTCCAATCGTGTAGATACATCCATAAAGAGGTCGCGGTTCTCTATACGCTGAAGCAAAGACCACGAACGGAGCAAAGCGGTGGACCGGTAGATAACCTGCAAACATGAAGAGTTAATATCATGGAAAATCTTGTCATTTCTACATAGCCATAGCGACCAAATAATGGCGATCGCCCCCACCCGAATAAAAGTTTTGAACCTACGCTCCACCCCATTGAGCCAGCTACCAAATGGATGTGCCACGCTCCGAGGTGGGTATAAGGTAGAACCTATTTGGGTTATTGACCATATAGATCTCGCAAATTGACACTCGAAGAAAAGGTGGTTGATAGTCTCATCATGAAGACAAAAAAAAACACTTTTTACTACCTTGCCAATTACGCTTAACAAGATTGTCCTTAGTAAGAATTACCCCTACAAAGATACCAAGCAAAGACATTCGTCTTTAATGGAATCTTCATAGACCAGATTTTTGTATTCTTAAATACTGGCGTATCGGATTGGATCAACGCATTATACATAGAATCAACAGAGAATTTACCACTCTCATTTAGATTCCATCGAGCCACATCAGACCCGTGCGACAACTGGACCCTCTCGAGTCGTTGAAGCAAGGTATTCCAGGCCACAAGCCTGGGACCTATGAGGTCACGTCGAAAGCCATTTTCAATGGTGAATTTTGCATCACCGTTGCCAAGGTATCAGATTTGTGGCGTACAATACTATATAAAGTTGGATACTGTTCCCGAAGAGTGGTGTTTCCTAACCACTTGTCTTCCCAGAACCTTATCTGAGATCCATCCTTAATTGAGAAAGATGTATATGGGAAGAAGAATTTCTTAGTCGCCATAAGACCAGCCCAAAAGTGTGAGTCACCAGGTTTCCATATCACCTGGGACAAAGCCTTTGAGCCGACATACTTTCTTTTGAGGATTGTTTGCCATATACCTTCTTCTGAAAGAAGCTTGAATAACCATTTTCCAAGTAGGGCTCGATTCTTGATCTCGAGATCATGAATTCCAAGACCTTCCTGGTCTCTTGGTCGACAAACCACATTCCATTTAGCCAGTCGGTATTTCTTTTCTCTCTATCTCCTTGCCAAAATAATCTAGATCGAAAGTAATCCAACCGTCGCAAGACTCCTTTAGGCACTTGGAAGAAGGAAATCATATACAGTACCATATTACTTAGTACTGAGTTAATGAGAACCAACCGCCCACCTAGAGATAGTAGCTTTCATCTCCAACTTGATAAACTCTTCTGAAGTCTTTCCTCGACATGTTTCCATTCAGCTAAAGTGAGCCGCCGATAATGAGTCGGTATGCCCAGGTAGCTGATAGGAAACTGACCAATCTCGCAGCCAAAAAGTTCAGCATACAAAGAGGCCTCATCGTGGGCTTCGCCGAAACAAAAGAATTCACTTTTATGGAAGTTTATTTTTAGACCTGATAGCTTCTCAAAAGCTGATAGGATCAACTTAAGATTCTTTGCCTTTTCAAGGTCATGTTCCATAAATAGAATTGTGTCATCGGCGTATTGAAGGATCGAAAGACCACCATCAACAAGATGCGTG
The DNA here is from genome assembly GCF_022539505.1 of Lolium rigidum. Taxonomy (NCBI): domain Eukaryota; kingdom Viridiplantae; phylum Streptophyta; class Magnoliopsida; order Poales; family Poaceae; genus Lolium; species Lolium rigidum. The sequence continues at coordinate 27,927,207 of NC_061512.1, forward strand.
CTCAATAATAATAGCAAGCATATCCGCCACTATGTTAAACAACATAATATGAAGAAGCTAGAGGAGAAGAGGAAGAAGAAGCAGCAACAGAGGAGGCAAAAGAGGAAGAAGAAGATGGAGTTGGTGGTTATGAGGAAAGAGTTAGAGAAGAAGAGGAGGAACAAGTCAGCAGAAACATGTGAATTAAAGATGACGACGGGAGGATGTTCCATTGAGCAACACAATATCCGTTCGTGAGGTCGTCAGCAGTGAAAAAGGAGGGGCTATGCACCAGCGAGGGCCAAGCCGTCGGCGAGGCCACCATATGTGCCAAGATCTCCAAAATCCGTGAGTGAGCTCAGAGATAACGGAGCCGAGGATGACCATAGGCCATATAGATATGTCAATGGGGTAAAGCTTATGTACACCGTTTCTGTTAAACGGTAATCTCCTCCACTTCTCGTTGTAGGGAACCCGCTTGAGCATCAACCATTGTAGATCACATCATGTCTCAAAGATTATTGATCGAATTGACTGAATATTAACAAAAAAATCTGAAAGAAAACCATTCTTGACTAAACATGGAAAAGGTACCATAGGAGTCAGATCAGATGAATTTTGTTCAGAATGAATGAGAATCTGGCAGAATTTCTAGAGCTCGGTGCAGCTTCGGCACTGGGCAATGCGGACGGTCGCAAACCGCCGCATATACGTTTTTTTTTGCCATGTCTTTGTGTGCGGCCATTATCCATGGCACTGACATGTAGATATATTCCTCTTTCACACAGTGGTTGGCCAGCCCATTCGAAGTCCACCTCGTTGATTCTCTTCCCCCGCTATAATCTCCTCCGCTGATGCCTTCATTTGTGCTTTTTTTTGCAGCATTCACACTCGCACGTTCCTAAGTTTGATGATTATTGTGTACTAGAATAGAACTCTAGTACCAGATAAAACTCTGGAAAAATATGTACATGAGATTCATCCAATTATTCTTTTAGTAAATATTTGTGGTCAAAATTTTGACCATATTATGTCTAAAAGGGCACATTATTTTGGCCTAGCCCGAGTAAGAGTTTAGAAGAATCTTCTCAAATTGAGATTACATGCATGCTATCCAAACCGTAATTTAAAGCGAATTTGGTTGGGACAGCCTATCTGCCTCGTGACTCTATATCTTTCAGAGTGCACTAGATCATTTGCTATTGAGTATTGGGTTTCACATAATTCTGCCTAAAGCCTTTTGTACGGATAAATTCATGATGCAAAGTTGACGAAGCTGTAACAATAGATTATGGTTATTAGCCCCTATCTTGATTTGTCAACCTCTGGACAGTTGCAACCACAACAACTTTGATTTATGCTATGGAATTAGTTGCCGTTGTGTTTGACCCAGTTTGTTTAGGACTCCATACAATTAAGAAAAAAAATAGATGGGGCAGAATTAGGCATGACCCATTGACATGATTAGTAATGGGTTGGGCGGTGACCTGTCATACTCTCGTGAGAGGAATATTGTGTAAGTGCCCCATGGCATCACCTTCACACCACAAATAGATATGTTTAGTATTAGTATGGATGGCATGCACCTCCAAGCTTCTATGGCCCAACCATAAGGAAGAGATTAGAATCTGATCTAATCTCATGGCCACTAATAAATTAGATCTGAGATAAGGTAAGATATCATATAAGAATCTCTTGTGTACTGTTTTTTTTTGAAAGAATCCTGGCCGCGTACGCATAATTCAATGAAGAGGAAGATAGAGAAAGCAAATCTTATGAGTCCTCGGAGAAAATTCGGGTATCTCATAGATTCTTCTGCCCTCCAAATTGGTCTTAGCTTTTCTTGTGGCTCTTGGGAGCTAGAAGGGCCAAATTGGCCAATTAATTGTGAACTGCCTGTCCACATGTTTAGCTTGCAGATGTGCTATCAGAACTTTTAAGTGCTTCTCCCTTTAGACCCTGGTCCTTGGGAGCTAGGAGTAGTAGTAGTACTATGTTTAGGGAAGCTTGTTCATGTAATGTATCTTCTTGACACCTTCAACAACAAAACTCCTTTTTCTTTATATATATCATCGTGTTTCTAACACAAAAATGTAAGAAATTTACACATGGAAAAATTATTTATTAATTTGTTACTACAATTAACCTGCAAGAGTGGCAGGTAGTGCTGGGTAAGGTGGCCAAGCTTTAAGGGGACATCTAAAGTGATCTCAAAGGGCATTTACGATGAGATCGACAGACAATATCACGAAAGTTAACCAGATATAGCTAGTGCCCTATATTCACAACCACTTTGACTTGAAGATACGATAAGGAGATACGATAAGGATCTCTATAGGTGCCAAACCCTTGATGATAATTAATGTGGACCTATATTATCTCTTTTTAGGCACATCACACTATCGCCCCCTTGGAACACCTTTGTACAAACCTTTTTATTATCTTTGCTTCGACTAATTTCGCTTGCCAAATTTTGGCACTGCTGACCAAATTTAATTTGCAATTCACTTGTTGACTAATTATGTTTCAATCCTGGTTATTTACATGAGAGTAGGCATAGCTAGAAACTTGACATCCGAGACGGAAATGCTAATATGGTACTAGAAAGGCGCATACATAAACCTTAGACCACTGCCCAAATCCCCATTAGAGATCCGTGCATATATAAATATCAATATAGGCTGTGCACATAAATTACAGATCTTAGAAAAGGAACACATTTGTAATTTTTAACAAACCTTGAAAACGGAATTGTTGCTTCACATACGATATTGTACAAATGGTGGAAAACTGCTGAACAACTGCTGCCAACGGTGGAGCAACTGCGTAGCATGCACATCAGACATAGATTCGTCGGACGCCTAGCAGTCTTGAAAATCACTCACATAAATATTCAGTTCGGTAAATTTTCGCCTATAATGTGATCATTTTCTAAGTTTCTTAAAAAAAGAAATAGAAAATTAATGTATAAATAACGTTTCAAAACTTAGCTCTTTTTTCTAAAAACAAAATCTACAATACGCCATGGAAGGTGTATCATATAGGAAAGAAATGCTAAGAGAGAAGTTTTACAATACTCCAAAAATAATCTAATTTTTAATTGATTGTTTGAACTCGATCTTGATGTATTGTAAATCTAGTGTACATTACAAAACTCCACCTCCGAGAATTGTGAACTTGTCCAAGATCTTGAGAACTTGCATGAAAAAAATCCACTCGAACACCCAATAAGGTTTTCCATTGTTGTTCTAGCCATACACATCATTTGAGCATTTACAAAGATGTGATCTATATATTTTCTCTTTTGAGAAATATACATAGGATCAACCCTAAGATACACCTAAAAATTGTGGCAAAGCAAGTGCCAATGTGATCTCTTGCTATCTTAGCTTCTTGATTTGGTCCCCTTCAAGGAAAGGGAAGGGGAAGAGAATGGAATCTCTCCCTGACCTTATCACCGAAAGAATGTGGTGGATTGATCTTTGCATCTCGCTGAAGTGCTCTATTCACGCGTGCCCGCCCGGCCGGCTTGTCGATCCCTTTCCAACAAAAGCCACGGCTCCTATAAAGGGTGGCAGAATCATGCATTATCTTGGTAGCTTGCACGTACTGGCCCATCAACAATGGACTCCACCACTATAACTTATCCATGCGTGATCCATTCATATGTAGAGAGAGAGAGAGAGAACTTCCTGGTGGATTCTCACTATACAAATGATTCTCTTACAGATGTACATGTATGTGCTTGTGTATATATGTAAAAAAAGAAATAACATTCGTTCCATGTCTAGCAAAATAAATTTGGTGCTTAAAAAATTGCCTTTAGCCCCCGCGACAAAAAGAAATTGCTTTTTAGAGCCCTACTTTTTTTTTTGTAAAAGACACACCATATGTCTCTTCCGAATAAATTTTGCATCCACTCACATAAAAGAAACAAATGTGCAGGTTTGATTGATAGTTTTAAATTTATTTTAATATTTATCAATGATTTACTTGTTAGCGGGGAGCCATGTCTCGGGTAGTTCGTCGATTCAAATTTGACCAATGTATCATAAGTAGTTAATTGAGTATCTGTTGTTATTCACTACTCCCTCCATTCATAATTATTTTGAATTCTAAGTTTAGTCAAAGTTAAACTTTGTTAAATTTTACAGAATAATCAGGAAAAAGTGTCAATATCATAAAATACATAGTATTCAACTCATCATAAAGTATATTCATGATATAATATGGATCAGAGGGAGTATTATATTCATTTGGTATTATGAATGTTGCTAATTTTTTCTATGTTTTTGGTAAAATTTAATTACTTTACATTGACTAAAGGTAGCACACAAAATAAATTAAAACATAGGGAGTAGTAAGGGTTTGGTTCGAATGTGTTATGATCCCAATTGCAAAATCATGAAGAATGGTTCGCGTGAAAATCTCGCCGCGGCCATAAACGTGCCCTTCGCTTTATTTTATGTTGAATCATTCACGCCATGTTGCACCTTTCCGGTATAGGTCATCATTGTTTGAGCATGAGAGAGCTCATTAGATTGATAAATCGAGTCGGTTCATCACCGTGCTAACTAAAAATCGTGCCAAATCGTTTGGGACTTGGTCAACTCTTAAAGTAATGATGAAGCCAGCCGATTAATTTGATTGGACGGGTACCAAGGATGATATCGCAAATGCTCGATCGAGCTGGGTCGTAGCAGTGCCGCCGCCACCTATGTATATATTAAGCTAAACAACAATTAACAGGAGCCGCCCCTCGTCATGATCCGTCGATACATTGCCGTACCAAGAGGATATGTTAAAACTGACGCCCTTGATCGGCCATGGACGGCCAAATAGGACAAACGAAGTTTATTGTACCAAGATGAATCGTGCCAGTATATTTTGGGAAACTGGGTAATATCTCATATGCTTCCATCTTCCTTGATTATTATTGTCATGGTAGTAGTACAATCGTGAATTAGATGTGAGTATATGATACCAAAATTGCACTGTCGACAAAGCATGCAGTGCACCGACTGAACCTCTCCAGATTCGCTGGTACGGCAAGCTGTCCGTCGGTGAGATAAGCTAGCTGTTGTACTACCGAAGCAAGGAATCAAGATCCATGGAAATACTACTCGGTATCCCATGCTTGCGTCCAAAGGCATCTGGTGATGTGGGGGCACCGTCGGAATCTCCACGGATCCAAACTCAATCATGCCCTGCGAATTAACCCGGTGTATATGCCGCATGCGTGCGTGTTCTCTACTCTGCCTTTTGGGCGGCCTAAATTCAAGTGCAACGCTAATCTGAAGATCATAGCGGTACTCTCTCCATCCCAAAACATGGAGTTTTAGTCTTCTATGCAGAACTCTGACCGCTAATATATAATACTAAAATATATGGATTGTAAATGTATAAGGCCGGGTTTGATTCAAAGGCTTTTTAAAGCATATGAATATGAAAAATGAAATTTGAAAAAAAAGCATTAGGAACAATATGTCATGATATGTGAAATCATATGGAAATTAGTTGCGGAAATAGTTTGGTTGTACCACAGGCAAAATGCAGAACCTTTTTATAGAGATTGAGTATATTCCATAGTTATCATAGACGCATAAGAAATTTTTCAAGAGGGCTAACCTCTTGCTAGAAATCATACGGATTATACTACAGGAAAGCAATCCATAAGGATTTTGGAGGATTCAATCCTTTGAATCAAATGACCTTTGTAGGAAAAATTCCTATAGGTAAGAATCCTACAAAATTTATTTGGAAATCGTTTGAACTAAATAGACCCTAAATGGTATCATTGGATTCGTCATGCAAATCTATTTCGTTTCATACATATCTATAAACAAAAATTGTGGACATATTATAAGTACAAATCATAGTTAAAGTTCTAAGTTGTTGACCAACGAAATTTAAAGTCACCTTCTAATTTGGAACATAGATATTATCACATAGTTGTGTCATGCATATGATATTAATGTATTAATGTTATATCTATAATGCATTGTATCATGTAGTAGTACTACCCCCGTTCATAATTACTTCGTCGTCATGGTTTTGTCAAAGGCAAACTTTATTATAAAATCTATTGCATTATACAATCATTACAAAGTATATTTTTTTTATACATTACACATTTGTTATTATAGATATCGATATTTTGTTATGTTTTTAGTCAAACGTGACTTCTTTTGACTTTGACTAAATTTAGAATATGAATTAAATAAAAATAGAGATATTATTATCTCATTACACCTTATCGATTTGTACAATCTCAATGTAAAATCATGCACTAGATAAAATTGATATTAATTTTTGTATTTATATGTGTTATGCTACAGTATCTATTTATGATGCCACTATGAGCTTAATTGCAGTAACACACCAGATTTTTTTGTATACATCAACCTCGAGTTCAGCCATAATATTCTTCAACATGCGTGGTGCAAAATTCCCATAAAAAAACTCAATTGCTTTTATTGCAACAAACAACGTTTTGCTCTTAAAACGGAATAGTTTCCCAATTAATTTCATCAACTAAATTAACCACTAACATGCGAAGTAATATTTACTGGTAGATGGGGGAAGCATAGAAAAACATGAAGCGTGACGTTAGCTTGTAAAATACTCGCATATGGTAAACACTAGAAGAATTTTCCAGTGGTTTCCACACCTAAATTAAATCGGTGGAATCTGTGCAGCTTAGAGAGGGGATGAGAAAATCTCTCCCTTGCTGTGAGACCTCAGCAATGGCAGAAACAAAATCTTGTCAAATCGTCTCTGTCTCCACTGTCCCAGTCGCTACATGGAATCCTTATCCCTTGCTCATAAATTCCTTGACGCGGCTATTTGAAAATCTTAAGCTGGTCCCTCTAATAAATCCCCACCACGTGGAGGAAAGCCGTTGGTTGGGCGGAGGAACAAATATTTCGTTGAAATCCAGTCCAACACACCTTTTGTTTGTTTGGTCGTAGATAGGCGTCTCCTCGTGTAATTAAGTTCGTGACATACTCCGTGCTTTCTAAATTATAATATAAGTTTGTTTTGGTTAAATTTAACTAATTATATATGAAAATATATTCACGATATCAAATGCATATAATATGACAACATATGTTTTATGATGGTTCTGATAACATTAAGTTGGTGTTGTAGGTGTTAATATTGTTTTGTGTACATTTGATAAAAGTTTTCAAGTTTGATTTTTATTAAAACTAATACGCATCTTAATTAAAAAGGACGGAATAATTTAGAGACGAACACGAGATTTGCATTAACTAAAGATAGCACGATCTGGCTGTAACAAACAATCTCAACTCATTTTGTATAGCAAGCAAAAATATGCGAAGAAAAATAATGCTACAATATCGATTGGAGGGGAAATGAGGAGAAGTTTGTGAATTGTGAGGTCCATCTACCGTCTCAACCGAAGATACAAAATGCTACTAGCTCGTGTAGGAGGCGCTACGTGTCCTTCTTCATCCCGCGTGTGATTCGAGACCTACCCTTCACCAACCCCAGCAGCAGCCGAATCTCAACACGGGAGTTAGGAAGCATCAGCAGCCGAGACACCACCACGATTCTTTGGTGGAATGGACCACGGAATAGAGTGGCACAAACCTCATGCTAACGACAGTGAAAGGAGAGGGAATCTTCGAGGCATGGTCCAATTTTGCACCCTTCTAGATTCTCATATTGTATTAGAATATCTTCAGCAGTCCGACCTAAAAAAACACATGAAAAGAGTTTGTTGGTGCTTGTTTGGGTTGGATTCCGCACATCAAATTAGCTGCCGCCCGGTCACGGATGTCCATTTGTGTCGGGAGCAGTCCAAGCGGCTCGACGCACTTCACATTTGCAAATATTATTTTACATATTTCTATTGAGGAATTTCAAATGAGTATATCTAACTACTGGATTATGATGGCTTTTGTCTTTTTTGGGGCGAAGAAAGAACACCCAGTCACCCAAACTAAAAAAAATAGAGGGTTCTGTGCATTCTCGCCTTCTTCCCAGTGATGGAAGAATATCTAGAAAGCTGCACTAGTGGTTTCAATTGGCACTCACCATCTTCGCTGCAAAAAACACACCCTAAAACATATAGTTGATTGTTGTTATTGGCGATGTCTTCACCGGAGTCATTGAACACCCTAACGCACATGTCACCATCGCCTTCGTAGAGGCGGTGCAGCAGGCATCCGACCTCCAGGTTGTGGGCGCGGCAAGCTTCTCAAAGCCAGCGTCGACGTACATCTTACCTTGCCCGTCGAACAGGACCTCGATGGGCCACCGGCAAGAGCCGTAGCTGACTTCCCGCAGGTTCATGTCGGCCCCTGTTCGGGAGTCTCTTTCTATTGAAAAGGTCCCCGGTGATGTGAACGACAAATTTGAAGTACCTATTGTGATTGTAGTCCGACTCCGCAGGCGAGGGAGAGTGTGCAGGCGATGTAGATTCTGCATGACCGCCCCTGCCCCTGCACTGGCCACGACGTCCGCGAATCTGCCCCTAGGACATCCATGGAGTCCTTGGGAGAAGATGGATGTCGGTGCTAGGGTTAGGGATTGAGGTAGCTATAATTGTGTGAGGGAATGGATGTGCCAACACCCCATTTTACATGTCGAAGGTAGCCGAAGGGGTGGTGGCTCACATTAAGACCGGCACCCTTTGCTAGGCCTGGGGAATGTGCATTGCTGCGCGGCCATTAATTTCACTTGGCAGGTTTCAGAAGAGACGCCAGCTGATGCGTGTGGTTGACACGTCCGTTGGGAACCCCAAGAGGAAGGTGTGATGCGCACAGCGGCAAGTTTCCCTCAGTAAGAAACCAAGGTTTAATCGAACCAGTAGGAGTCAAGAAGCACGTTGAAGGTTGATGGCGGCGGGATGTAGTGCGGCGCAACACCGGAGATTCCGGCGCCAACGTGGAACCCGCACAACACAACCAAAGTACTTTGCCCCAACGAAACAGATGAGGTTGTCAATCTCACCGTCTTGCTGTAACAAAGGATTAACCGAATTGTGTGGAAGATGATTGTTTGCGAGAAAACGATAAAACAAGTATTGCGGCAGATTTGTATTTCGGTATTAAAAGAATGGACCGGGGTCCACGAGTTCACTAGAGGTGTCTCTCCCATAAGATAAAAGCATGTTGGGTGAACAAATTACAGTCGGGCAATTGACAAATAGAGAGGGCATAACAATGCACATACATGGCATGATAAGTATAGTGAGATTTAATTGGGCATTACGACAAAGTACATAGACCGCCATCCAACCGCATCTATGCCTAAAAAGTCCACCTTCGAGGTTATCGTCCGAACCCCTTCCAGTATTAAGTTGCAAAGCAACGGACAATTGCATTAAGTATGGTGCGTAATGTAATCAACAACTACATCCTCGGACATAGCGCCAATGTTTTATCCCTAGTGGCAACAGCACAACACAACCTTAGAACTTTCATCACTCTGTCCCGGTGTCAATGCAGGCATGAACCCACTATCGAGCATAAATACTCCCTCTTGGAGTTAAAAGCAAAAACTTGGCCGAGCCTCTACTAGTAACGGAGAGCATGCAAGATCATAAACAACACATATGTAATAACTTGATAATTAACATAACATGGTATTCTCTATCCATCGGATCCCGACAAACACAACATAGAGTATTACAGATAGATGATCTTGATCATGTTAGGCAGCTCACAAGATCCAACAATGAAGCACAATGAGGAGAAGACAACCATCTAGCTACTGCTATCGACCCATAGTCCAGGGGTGAACTACTCACTCATCACTCCGGAGGCGACCATGGCGGTGTAGAGTCCTCCGGGAGATGAATCCCCTCTCCCGGCAGGGTGCCGGAGGAGATCTCCGTAATCCCCCGAGATGGGATCGGCGGCGGCGTCTCAGTAAGGTTTTCCGTATCGTGGTTTTTCGCCTCAGGGGTTTCGCGACGGAGGCTTTAAGTAGGCGGAAGGGCAGAGTCGGGGGGCTAACGAGGGGCCCACACCATAGGGCGGCGCGGGCCCCCCCTTGGCCGCGCCGTCATGTGGTGTCGCCACCTCGTGGCCCCATTTCGTATGCTCTTCGGTCTTCTGGAAGGTTCGTGGCAAAATAGGCCCCTGGGTCTCCGTTTCGTCCAATTTCGAGAATATTTCGTTACTAGGATTTCTGAAACCAAAAACAGCAGAAAACAGAAGCGGCACTTCGGCATCTTGTTAATAGGTTAGTTCCAGTAAAATGCACGAATATGACATAAAGTGTGCATAAAACATGTAGGTATCATCAATAATATGGCATAGAACATAAGAAATTATCGATACGTCGGAGACGTATCAAGCATCCCCAAGCTTAGTTCTGCTCGTCCCGAGCGAGGTAAAACGATAACAAAGATAATTTCTGAAGTGATATGCCATCATAACCTTGATCATACTATTTGTAAACATATGTAGTGAATGCAGCGATCAAAACAATGGTAATGACATGAGTAAACAAGTGAATCATAAAGCAAAGACTTTTCATGAATAGTACTTCAAGACAAGTATTAATAAGTCTTGCATAAGAGTTAACTCATAAAGCAATAAATCAAAGTAAAGGTATTGAAGCAACACAAAGGAAGATTAAGTTTCAGCGGTTGCTTTCAACTTGTAACATGTATATCTCATGGATAATTGTCAACATAGAGTAATATAACAAGTACAATATGCAAGTATGTAGGAATCAATGCACAGTTCACACAAGTGTTTGCTTCTTGAGGTGGAGAGAGATAGGTGAACTGACTCAACATAAAAGTAAAAGAATGGTCCTTCAAAGAGGAAAGCATCGATTGCTATATTTGTGCTAGAGCTTTTATTTTTAAAACATGAAACAATTTTGTCAACGTTAGTAATAAAGCATATGAGTTATGTACATTATATCTTACAAGTTGCAAGCCTCATGCATAGTATACTAATAGTGCCCGCACCTTGTCCTAATTAGCTTGGACTACCGGATCTTTGCAATGCACATGTTTTAACCAAGTGTCACAATGGGGTACCTCCATGTCGCTCGTACAAAGGTCTAAGGAGAAAGCTCGCATTTTGGATTTCTCGCTTTTGATTATTCTCAACTTAGACATCCATACCGGGACAACATGGACAACTGAGATAATGGACTCCTCTTTAATGCATAAGCATGTGGCAACAATTATTATTCTCATATGAGATTGAGGATATATGTCCAAGACTGAAACTTCCACCATGAATCATGGCTTTAGTTAGCGGCCCAAAGTTCTTCTCTAACAATATGCATGCTCCAACCATGAAGGTGGTAGATCTCTCTTACTTCAGACAAGACGGACATGCATAGCAACTCACATGATATCCAACAAAGAATAGTTGATGGCGTCCCCAGAAGCATGGTTATCGCACAACAAGCAACTTAATAAAAGATAAAGTGCATAAGTACATATTCAATACCACAATAGTTTTTAAGCTATTTGTCCCATGAGCTATATATTGCAAAGGTGAATGATGGAATTTTAAAGGTAGCACTCAAGCAATTTACTTTGGAATGGCGGATAAATACCATGTAGTAGGTAGGTATGGTGGACACAAATGGCATAGTGGTTGGCTCAAGTATTTTGGATGCATGAGAAGTATTCCCTCTCGATACAAGGTTTAGGCTAGCAAGGTTATTTGAAACAAACACAAGGATGAATGGTACAACAAAACTCACATAAAAGACATATTGTAAACATTATAAGACTCCATACCGTCTTCCTTGTTGTTCAAAACTCAATACTAGATGTTATCTAGACTCTAGAGAAACCAAATATGCAAACCAAATTAGCAAGCTCTAAGTATTTCTTCATTAATGGGTGCAAAGTATATGATGCAAGAGCTTAAACATGAGCACAATAATTGCCAAGTATCAAATTATCCAAGACATTTTAGAATTACTACATGTAGCATTTTCCAATTCCAACCATATAACAATTTAACGAAGAAGAAACTTCGCCATGAATACTATGAGTAGAGCCTAAGGACATATTTGTCCATATGCTACAGCGGAGCGTGTCTCTCTCCCACAAAGTGAATGCTAGGATCCATTTTATTCAAACAAAACAAAAAACAAAAACAAACCGACGCTCCAAGCAAAGTACATAAGATGTGACGGAATAAAAATATAGTTTCGAGGGAGGAACCCGATAATGTTGTCGATGAAGAAGGGGATGCCTTGGGCATCCCCAAGCTTAGACGCTTGAGTCTTCTTAGAATATGCAGGGGTGAACCACCGGGACATCCCCAAGCTTAGAGCTTTCACTCTCCTTGATCATATTGCATCATACTCCTCTCTTGATCCTTGAAAAC